>NC_048426.1:6483269-6485987 GCF_013103735.1 Etheostoma cragini
TTGGTCTAAAAACTGCCTAGTATGTGAAAAAAAGTGATAAAAAGCCATAGTATGGTATGTATGAAAAAGTGATAAAAAAGACATAGTATAGTATGTTGAAAAAGTCATGAAAAAGGCATTGTTTAATAGGTTTAAAAAAATGCCTAGTATGTGAGAAAAAGTGATAAAAAAGCCATAGTATGGTATGTTGGAAAAAAACAAACATAGTACAGTATGTCAAAAAAAGCCATAGTATGGTATGTCAGAAAGAGTGATAAAAAAGCCATATAGTATGTCGAGAAAAGTGATAATAAGCCATGGTAGTACAGTATGTCGGAAAAAGTGATAAAAAATACATAGTATTAATAGGTCTATGTATTTGTCGGAAAAAGGGATAAAAAGCAATATAATATGTCGGAAAAAGTAATAATACGCCATAGTATAGTAAGTTGGAAAAGACAAAAATACATAGTACAGTCTGTCGGAAAAAAGGCATAGTTTTATAGGTCTAAAAATGGCATAATATAGCATGTCAAAAGTAATAAAAGGCATAGTATAGTATGTCAAAAAGAAAGGAAAAAAAGCAATAGTATAGTGTGTTGAAAAAAGTGATAAAAAAGACATAGTATAGTATGTTGAAAAAGTCATGAAAAAGGCATAGTTTAATTGGTCTAAAAACTGCCTAGTATGTGAAAAAAAGTGATAAAAAGCCATAGTATGGTATGTTGGAAAGAGTGATAAAAAAGCCATATAGTATGTCGAGAAAAGTGATAATAAGCCATAGTAGTACAGTATGTCGGAAAATGGGATAAAAAGCCATATAATATGTTGGAAAAGTGATAATAAGCCATAGTATAGTAAGTTGGAAAATACATAGTACAGTCTGTCGGAAAAAAGGCATAGTTTAGTAGGTCTAAAAACGGCATAATATAGCATGTCGAAAGCCATAGTAATAAGCCTTAGTATAGTATGTCTAAAAAAGTGAGAAAAAAAAGCATAGTATTGTACTGTATGACAAAAAAGGCATAGTATAGTGGGTCTAAAATTGGCATAGTATAGCATTCGAAAAAGGGATTAAAAAGCCATAATATGGTATGTCAAAAAAGTGATAAAAATACATAGTATAGTATGTCGGAAAAAAAGGCATAGTATAATAGGTCTAAAAACGGCATAGTATAGTATGTCAAAAAAAAGGAAAAAAAGCAATAGTATAGTGTGTTGAACAAAGTGATAATAAGCCATAGAATGGTATGAATGAAAAAGTGATAAAAAAAGACATAGTATGGTATGTTGAAAAAGTCATGAAAAAGGCATAGTTTAATAGGTCTAAAATCTGCCTAGTATGTGAGAAAAAGTGAGAAAAAAGCCATAGTATGGTATGTCGGAAAGAGTGATAAAAAAGCCATATAGTATGTTGAGAAAAGTGATAATAAGCAATGGTAGTAAAGTATGTCGGAAAAAGGGATAAAAAATACATAGTATAGTATGTTGGAAAAGAGGCATAGTATAATATGTCTAAAAACTGCATAGTATAGCATGTCGAAAGTCATAAAAAGGCAAAGTATTGTATGTCTAAAAAACTGAAGAAAGGCATCAAAAAAAGGCATATTTTAGTATGTCGGAAAAAAACAAACATAGTATAGTATGTCAAAAAAAGGCATAGTATGGTATGTCGGAAAAAGGGATAAAAAGCTATATTATATGTCGGAAAAAGTGATAATAAGCCATAGTATGGTATGTTGAAAAAAGTGATAAAAAGCCACATTATGGGATGTCAACAAGTAATTAAAAAGGCATAGTATAGTACTCTGCCTTTTATATACTGCTTCTTTTCAACATACTGTACTATACTTTTTTTATCACTTTTTCCAACATACCATACTATGGCTTATTATCACTTTTTTAGACATATTATACTATCAGTTTTTCTGACATACTATGCCTTTTTATCAGTTTTTTTTAGAAATACTATAGTATGGCTTTATCACCTTTACAGACATACTACACTATGGCTTTTTTTAAAATTACTTTCTGACATACTATGGCTTTTTTCAACATACTGTATTTTGCCTTTTTTAATCACTTTTTTTCAACATACTGTCCTATTGCTTTTTATCATTTTTTTAAAAAAGCCATAGTTTATTAGGTGTACTGTACTATGGCGTTTTTAATCACTTTTCCCGACATACTAAAATATGACTTTTTTTGACTTTTATCAACACAGTATATTATGCCGTTTTCAGAGCTACTACAGTGGTGTGAAAAAGTGTTTGCCCCCTTCCTCATTTCCTGTTCCTTTGCATGTTTGTCACATTTAAGTGTTTTGGAACATCAAACCAATTTAAACAATAGTCAAGGACAACACAAGTAAACACAAAATGCAATTTGTAAATGAAGGTGTTTATTATTAAAGGTGAAAAAAAATCCTAACCATCATGGCCCTGTGTGAAAAAGTGATTGCCCCCCTTGTTAAAACCTACTATAACTGTGGTTGTCCACGCCTGAGTTCAATTTCTCTAGCCACACCCAGGCCTGATTATTGCCACACCTGTTCACAATCAAGAGACACAGTAAGGTCCACCAGAAGATCCTTAAAATCTACACATCATGCCGAGACCCAAAGAAATTCAGGAACAATTGAGAAAGAAAGTAATTGAGATTTATCAGTCTGGAAAGGGTTATAAAGCCATTTCCAAAGCTTTGGGAATCCAGCGAACCACAGTGAGAGCCATTATCCAC
>NC_048426.1:6486087-6495780 GCF_013103735.1 Etheostoma cragini
AAGTCCTGACCTGAATCCTATTGAGATGTTGTGGTATGACCTTAAAAAGGCCGTTCATGCTCGAAAACCCTCTAATGTCACTGAATTAGGACAACTCTGCAAAGATGAGTGGGCCAAAATTCCTCCAGGACGCTGTAAAAGCCTCATTGGACGTTATCGCCATCGCTTGGTTGCAGTTGTTGCTGCTAAGGGTGGCCCAACCAGTTATTAGGTTTAGGGGGCAATCACTTTTTCACACAGGGCCATAATGGTTTGGATTTTTTTTACCTTTAATAATGAACACCTTCATTTACAAATTGCATTTTGTGTTTACTTGTGTTGTCCTTGACTATTGTTTAAATTGGTTTGATGTTCCGAAACACTTAAGTGTGACAAACATGCAAAGGAACAGGAAATGAGGAAGGGGGCAAACATTTTTTCACACCACTGTATACTATGGCTTTTTTAGAAATACTATGGCTTTTTTCTCTTGTTTAAACATACTGTATTTTGCCCTTTTTTATCACTTTTCCCAACTTTTTTATGACTTTTATTAACATCGTATTTTATGCAGTTTTTAAAGCTAATATACTATGCCTTTTTAGACATTTATACTAGGGCTGTTTATGCCTTTTTAAAACATACATATACTATGGCTTTTTATCACTTTTTTGACATGCTGTACTATGGTTTTTTTTCAACATACTGTATTTTGTCTTTTTTATCCCTTTTCCCGACACACTATACTATGACTTTTTTCAACATAGTATACTATGCCATATTTAGACCTACCATACCATGCCTTTCTTTCAACATACTATACTATGTCTTTTTTGTGACCTTTTTCAACATACTATATTTGCCATTTTTAGACCGATCATACTATGACTTTTTTCCGACATGCTATACTATGCCCTTTTAGCACTTTTTTTCAACATACTATACTATGGCTTTTTTCTCATCATACTGTACTATGGCTTTTTCTCAACATACTGTACTATGGCTTTTTTCAATCACTTTTCCCGACATACTATACTATGACGTTTTTTATGACTTATCAACATAGTATATTATGCCGTTTTTAGAGCTACTTTATGCCTTTTAAGACATTCTATACTATGGCTTTTTAATCACTTTTTTCAAAGTGATTAAATACTGGCTTTTTTTCAACATACTATATTTCGCCTTTTTTTAATCACTTTTTCCAACATGCTATACAATGGCTTTTTTTAAACATACTGTATTTTGCCTATTTAAATCACTTTTTCAACATACTATGCCTTTTTTATGACTTTCTTCAACATAGTATATTATGCCGTTTTTAGAACTACTACACTATGGCTTTTTAGACATACTTTACTATGGCTTTTCTATCACTTTTTTCAACATTCTTTACTATGGCTTTTTTTCAACATACTGTATTTTGCCTTTTTTAATCACATTTTTCAACATACTGTACTATGTACTACTTTTTTATGCCTTCTTAGACATACCATACTTTGGCTTTTTTATCACTTTTTCAACATATTATGCCTTTTTATCCATTCTGACATACTATACTTTGACTTTTTAATAACTTTTTTTGACATACTATACTATGACTTTTTTTTCTCTTTTTTCAACATAATGTATTTTGCCTTTTTTATCACTTTTTTCAACATTCTGTACTATGGCTGTTTTTAATTACATTTCCCAACATACTGTACTATGACTTTTTTCAACATGCTATTCTATGCCTTTTAATCCTTTTTTTGACATGCAGTACTATGCATTTTTTATACATTTTTTAGACATACTATACTATGGCTTTTTATCAATTTTTTAGACCTACTATAGTGTCGCATTTTTTATTCACTTTTTTCCAACATACTATACCATGGTTTATTATCACTTTTTTCGACATCCCATAATATGACTTTTTAAAATCAATCACTTTTTCAACATACTACACATGAGGTCAATGGGAATAGCATGAAGGTAGCGATCAAACGTAAATAAGTGTACTCCATGCATGGAATACAACGGCAGTGCTTGTATACAGTACATTCTCTATTCTAAGGATTTTGAGCATTATTCACTTGTTTAAACACACTGAACACACAACTGTACATGCATACATTCTTTTTAAATAGAACCATTCATTTCACCTACAATTTAATCTTCTTACACATTTAAACCACCAGTTCAATGTAGCAACAGCTTTTTACATTATTGGTATTTTTCAACATTTCAATGAAATTATACTTTTAAAACCATTCCCACTTTTCTTACATTTCACCTTCTTGTTACACAATTATGCACAAAATCTAGCTTAACAATTTAGCTTCTACTCAGCATTCACAAGCATTTTCTGCAGGAAATGCATTTTCTAGTTTAAAAAACTGGCCCAAATGGGTACTTCTTCCATTCCTGTTGTTGACTGAATGTTAATCTTTGATTAGTTGCACTGTGAATCACTTAAAGCTGTTAAATGTACGCTATTTGGCTAAATACATAAATTATAAAGCTCACCTGTGAATTCTGATATGAGTCTGCAGAGTGCTTTTGGCTGAAAAACACTTTCCACAAATCTCACAAGTGAAAGGCTTCTCCCCTGTAAGAGTAATATATATGTCACTAAGTGCTTCCACTTTTACAGATATCAGTTTCACAGCAATACTACTTTCATTAGCTTGTCTGACGTTACCTGTATGAGTTCTCAGGTGCTTTTTCAGCTGAGCTGTGTCCATAAACTTGTGATGACACTTAGCACATTCTGGCAAAGATTTGCCTATAATTAAAGACAAGAATAAAGAATACATTATTTAGGCTTCAGAGGGTCTATGTTAGAAGTAACCTGCTGCTGTTCTTACCTGTATGAACTCTGTAATGGCTTCGAAGTTGCCTCTTCTGAGTGAACGTCTTTCCACATTTATCACAGCTGAAGGATTTGTCTTCTAAGGATGCAGGTAAAGAGAAAGTATTTATAGTAGAGCAGTAGAGAACAAGGCATTAATGGATCATAGTGATGATTAACGGGAATACATTTTAAAAAGTCATCACTGTTAATTGGTTGTCTGAAAAATCTGTTTTAATTTTCAATCTTATTAAATAGGCTGTACATGACATTCAAAACATTAAAAGAGCGGCAAACAAATATTTGCTATGTAAAGACATAGTGGAAAAATGCAACCTGCGGAGAATAAAGTCACACTCCATCTGTGTGTGTTGTAATATGAGCTTATCTGTGTGCATATTGGGGGTTTTCAAGTTCAGTCCCTTACAAACTAATTTAAAACAGTTTACATTTAATACTTATGTAAATTTATGATGGATGCATTAAAAGGTGAGAAAACAGCAATCATCAGAAAATAATATACACAGGGTGTAAAAAGGGTGTGGGCCAAAATCCTTTATGCAACAATCAATATGATGGTGCCAAATGTCAATATTTTAATAAATAAATTTCCTTGCCCCTATGCCATACTTTTTATGGCAGTTTGATGCCAAACTGTACTGTGACTTCTATTATTCTGTGACTTTATGGAAATAACAGAGACAGTATTCAAATGAACTTGGTGTGCAACACATGAATGAGGGAAACTTGAGCAGACTCATTATAGATTAGTACAGTGCCCGTTCCAACTATGACTGGAACAGGCCTTGCACCATGATTGATTATTGCAGCATTGCTGTGTCATGATATTATCGGTATCGTGAGCCACGTATCATTTATCCTGAGGTACCCTGTGATTCCCACCCCTAGGTGTGACCAAATATAGCAATTGAGGAACTAACATGATTAACTTTGTCAGACCCTACCTTTATGGAGGTTCATGTGCTCTTGTAGGGAGTGTTTGGTGGAGAGTGCTTTGGAGCATACGGTGCAGACAAATGGCTTTTCGCCAGTGTGCGTGTGCTGGTGAACCAGCAAAGTATGCTTCTGGGTAAAACCCTTTCCACAAACCAGGCACTGAAAAGGCTTCTCTCCTTGGAAAAAAAAAACACCAATTAAATACAGTAAGGTGTATATACAAGTAGTAAGTGTGGTATCACCTGTATGTACCGGTACTATACTAGGAATTTTATTTTTTAGTGCATAATATATTATAAAATGTTTTAGGACTCTTTGTGACATAGTATACCTTTCTAAAATTGTACTATGACATGTTATACACAACGATTTTGAATTACTTTTTCATAGCATTTTGATGGCAAACTGTACTGTGACTTCTTTGCTTTGTGACGTACTATGACTTTTTATGCCATACTATACTATGACTTTTTAATAATATTATACAATGACTTCTTTAAGAAAATGAAAGGTAAAGTAGTAAAATGTTCTGGGGATGATTCAAATATAATAATGAATTCATGTCACGTTGAGAGGCCACACAAAATGTATCTGACTCACAACTCACAAGGCAGATTACCTGTATGAGTCCTTTGGTGAATCTTTAAAAAGAGGTGATTTTTGAAAACTTTGCCACAGTCTTCGCAGCGGGCCTCAGTGTTGGGGTATTTCCTTTTCCTGCCTTTCTTCCCAGGCTCTTTGCTTACTGCTGTGTCACTGACCACCTTGTAGCTCTTGTATTTCACAGGTGGCCTGATTTTGCGTTTGCTCTGCCGGCTCTGGTGGTCTTCTGGCTTGTAATCTGCATCGTCTTTAGACTCAGTTACTGTAGAATCACAGTTCGTATCTCCAGCCAGTCCCTCCTCTAAACTATCACATGGTGCATTTGTCCCCTCCAACTCTGTAACAAGTTCTTTTTTCTTTGGCCGTCCTCTTTTGCGTTTCGGCTGATCTGGCACTATGGTTACGTCAGCCTTTACCCCCTTGCCTCTAACCACTGCAGCAGAGTGTGTGATTTCATTGAGCACCTTGACAAGATCGTTTACCTCCATAATGTGAGCCATGGCCAGAAGCTGCTCAGTGGCGCTCTCCTCTACAGACACCTGGGCGCTGTAAATGAACTCCAGCACTGAGGCAAACATCGCAGCTGCCATGCCATCCAGCCGGTAGGTCGACTGACTGATCTGATCTTCTGCCATGAACATGAGGGAGAAGTACTCGCTGCTTGCTGCCAGCAGGGCTTTGTGCGCCTTAAAGTGCACGTTTTCCACAACAAGAGTGATGTCGCACAGTAGGTCTCTTTTCCTGAGCTTGTCGAATTTGCTCAGGATGCTCTGCTTATGTGAATCTGAATGGAGGGCCATGAGTGATGAGGTCCCAGCTGTTGCTTTCTGAGACATCTTCCCCTCAAATCAATCCTTTCTGTTCCTGCAGGCAATGAAAAGCAACTCTCAGTTTAAACAGGGTTACAGTGCATAAGACAGAGGAAGAAAAATACAATACATTACTTTTATAACTTTTACTTCTACTAAATCAATGCATTAACATTTAAAAAAAACTAAGTGGAAACAAAGCAAATCATCTTGTTTCAGGGGTGGAACAAATAATTATTGCTTTAGTTTATTTATGGCTGCAATGCTCATGATCAGTTGGTAGATCACTGGAAAATGAATCAACCATTTTGATAACCAATTTACAATTTTAAGTGATGGTTGGTTGGAAATGACAAGAGATAGAAAAGTATGGACATTTCTAACATTTACTTTATTATTTTAAAATAATCAACAGATGAATTTAAAATGAAGACTATAGTCTATCAAGTTAAGATTTCCTTAATAAGCCAAAGAGCATGACATCAAATTGCTTATCTGGACAGCTTAAACCAAAATAAAAAAAAACTTAAGTAAAAGAATCATTACATTTTTTGAAAAGCTGGAAACAGTGTTTGGCATTTTCCCCCTCATAACAATGACAAACGACTGATTATTCAATACTGTCAACGCGCGGATGGATAATTGGTTTCAGCTTGTAACCATACTCTATTTTAATTTACAGGGCTATAGTCTATAGCTATATCTTCCACAACGTAGTGTATTTTGTACCTTCCGTTACCACATCCATACAGTTTACTTGATAGTGTTTGTTCTCGAAAACACACTCCACCTTCTTACAGACCAACGCTCCGGGGATGTGAACAACTTGAAGGGGTTGAAGGGGGGACACCATGGGGTTAGCTCGCTGTGGAGGGAGGAAGGTTATGGCAATGCGAGACTACAAGCAGGCTAACTTGCTTGGTCTGAAACAATGCATCCGGCTGCTAGCCAGAAAAGGCCAAAGTTAGCAGAAATAACAAAGTTTAGGTCTAAAATAATGTTTTACTCCAACTACCTTTCAGTAACGTTTCTGTTTGTGACAGAAACCAACTGCATATCCGCACATACCGCGGTGTAATTCAAAATAGTGAGCTTTTAGGACCTTACCTTCTACTGTCGTTGGACGGACGGCTTGAATGCAAGTTGCCTATCGCGAGAGGTGTGATTCTGACGGGATTTACGCAGGCTGTGGACAAACTGTGCTCGTTCTCTGTAAACTGACTGCAGGGTATTCCGTTTTTAATCACCTTTTACGTTTTTGGAGATTCATGTAAAACCATAGACCGTTAATATTTCTATATACAGTATGTTTAAAACACTAAATTATCTGACCAAACGGGCCATTTGTACACAGTGGACTTTGGTTCATGTATTTAATCGTTGTCGCCGCTGAAGAGACTTTAGGACCTTCACGTCGTTTGAAGACAGAATAAATAAACAGTCCTCAGTAAAAGCCTGGTATTCTGGGTATTATCGTGGATATACAGCTGTTTCTAGAGTAACTGCATTTTTCTTTAGTATTAGACACTTAGTGTTGGAGCACAATACTTCGGCTCCGGTCTCAGGGTCAGTCAAGTAATAGTAGAGCTGGGTTACAACACAACACCAGAACATCTTATAAAACCGAGGTATTGCAAAACAACTTAATGCATGAACAACAAACTTAATGTTGGACCAACATGTCTTCATTTATGTAGAAATAATGCTTTTGCCTTTTAGATTAGATGTATAATGTATAATGCAAATCACACACAATGTTTAAGCACATAACATTTTAAATTCCAACATTTGTCAGCCGCAAAGTTATTGAAACTGTTTGAGTACGATGGAATTATGTACACAGAGTAAATGGTTGGTAGAGCATGTTGTTGATTTTGTCCGTGATATTGCACTACACATATTCCATTATTACACGTTATATCCTAATATATGCAAGTTGAGTTGTTTGTGAGACATTCCACGAGAGCCACTTAAAATGTCCTAGGCTGTCCGCCCTAGAACAGTATTTGTAGACGTATGAGTAATTCCATTTCCAAAAAACTAATGCATCGATACCAATTATAATTGTCCAGCAAAATATACATTTTAGCTCCATCACCAGCTGCGGCTTTAAAGGGTTTTACACGTGTATGCATCAGTAAGAAGAGTTGTAATGGACTTTCGGTAGTTCATGAGCATTAATATTTGTAACAATGAGGAAAATAACTGAAATCAGCCAATGCTGCCTTTATATGCTGGTGGATTATTGTTGAATAGAAACTTCAACAAATTGACCCAATTGTACATCAAAGGAAAGCTCTCTAAACTTCAAATCACACAAGAATAAAAATACTGGGCCAATCTGCAGCGCTGCTAGCTTCTATGGCCTTGTGAGCTTCCATGGCCTGGTTTACAATGCCTGTGATGTGATGGATTGTTACAATGAAGTAGGCTTGTGTGTTACTGATCTTTGGCCAGTCAGTGAAGGTAGGGGTTATAGGGCTAGTAGGTGTAGATTAACTTTCAGTCATAACAAAGGTGGTCTTGCAGCAATCAAGTAACATTTGACATAATTCTCTACCTCCAGTTTAAGACTCAGGCCTGTCCAGGATGAAAAGTGTTCGAGTCATGGTGGTGGGAGCAGGTGTGATCGGTTTCTCCACTGCAGTCTGCATCGCCGAGGCTCTTCCTTTCTGCACCGTTACTCTGCTGGCGGAGAAGTTCAGTCCTGACACCACCAGTGATGGAGCTGCTGGGATCCTGTTTGCTGCAGAGTTTCCAGGTATGCAACAATCTCCCTTAAGACAATGCATTCCAATAACTGTAATGTGTCATATTTTGAAATGTTATGCAGGCAGTACACAATTTTACCAGGGTAAATTTTTTTTCTAATGCAAATAATAAATTCATCATCTATCCGCATCTTTGAAATGTACAGATGCAGTGAATATGAGTTTTGCATGTTTAAAACAACTGATATGACTCTATTTCTTTGTCAGATATTCCTTTGGAAAGACAAAAACGCTGGTTCAAGTACAGCTTTGATCACCTGTTGGCCATTGCTCAATCCCAACACTCACCAGAAGCAGGAGTAATGCTGAGCTCTGGGTAGCAAATGTTATAAAACGTCTAGAAAAATGGGCCATGTCACTATTAAAATAGATCTCTTTGCATCCAGTGATTTGTGTTTTTTTTTCTTTCAGCTGGCAACTTTTCAGGGACATCCCAGCCAATGAGAAGCCCTTCTGGTCAGAGTTTGTGATTGGCTTTCGAGTCATGACTGACAATGAATTAAAAAGGTTTCCAGATCACACGTTTGGCCAGGCGTTCACCACCATAAAATGTGAATGTTCCAGCTACCTGCCGTGGCTCGAGAAGAGGTTTGTCGTCCTCTATGTTAAA
Source organism: Etheostoma cragini (assembly GCF_013103735.1). Taxonomy (NCBI): domain Eukaryota; kingdom Metazoa; phylum Chordata; class Actinopteri; order Perciformes; family Percidae; genus Etheostoma; species Etheostoma cragini. Next base: position 6,494,653 of record NC_048426.1, read on the forward strand.
CTCTCATGGTCATGTCAAAGGTGTTGGCTCATTAGTATTTTTACAAATCATTGCAATTCAATTTGTTTTGATTCCACTTTGATGAACTGTTGAATACAGTCTTTATAACATATAAACTCTGTTTTGTAAAGTTTCAGAAAAACTGGAGGCCTAGTGGAACAGAGGAAACTCAACAGTCTTGAGGAATTAATCGACAGCTATGATATCATTGTCAACTGCTCTGGTCTGGGCTCCAAAACACTGGTGGGTGACGACAAGGTGTTCCCGGTCAGAGGCCAGGTCCTCAAGGTGGAGGCCCCCTGGCTGAAGCACTTCATTAGAGATGGAGACGGAAAGACCTACATCTACCCTGGCATACACAGTGTCACTGTGGGCGGCACTAGGCAGGAGGGGGACTGGCGACTACAAGCGGACGAAGGAGACACAAAAGGCATCCTGGAGCGCTGTAGCAGGCTGGAGCCGTCTATTAGCAAAGCCAAAGTTCTCAGCAAGTGGGTAGGTCTTAGGCCTAGCAGGAGGAACCCGAGGGTGGAGAAGGAGCTGGTGCAGCTGCAGGGTCGCAGGGTGCCTGTGGTCCACAACTACGGCCACGGAGGCTGGGGAGTCACCCTCGCCTGGGGTACCGCCCTTGACGCACTGGGGCTGGTCAGGCAGTGCCTTCATGAAACACGGCTGCAGGCTAATCTTTGAACTCAGTCTGACACTAAATCCTGCTATAACTCTGTGCCCACTAACACTCACCTTAAAATAATAACACAGGAAAAAATGTATTATGTATTTTGATGAACAATTGTTCGGACCTATTGGTTATGAAAGCACGACATCATAAATACTGCTTTTTAAGTTACTAAAACAATATAAAATGCCTTTGACTTAAGAGATCTGCTGTCATTTATATAAAAGAAACCTTTATTTAAGTTAATAAGCAGAAAAATAATGTACATAGTTTACTGGGGTGAAACAAACAGTTCATGCTAACATCTAAGATAAATGCACGGTGGAATGCAATTGTTCAACCAATAAATTGGTAAACTTTCTGTCATCACTGTAAATTACACTCACCGGCCACTTTATTAGGTACCCCATGCTAGTAACGGGTTGGACCCCCTTTTGCCTTCAGAACTGCCT
>NC_048426.1:6495880-6526422 GCF_013103735.1 Etheostoma cragini
TGGCTGCTTAGAAATTAAGTGTTAACGAGCAGTTGGACAGGTGTACCTAATAAAGTGGCCGGTGAGTGTATACCTCTGTGCATTAAAACACCTGATAGTTTACTGTATCAACCATAGCTATAACATTATTTCTAGTATTTAATTGCTTCATTAATTGCTAACACTACTTGCAGTTGGATTACATGGATAAACGTTTTTTTTCCTCCATCCAAATAATATACACTTAAAACAGTTTGAAAATGCTGAGTTACAGTAAATAAAGCAATGAATCATTTATTAACAAAGGCTTTGTTTGATGGAAAATAAAACGGACAGTTGATGCCTCTTGGGTAACTGTTTGACTCAGTTGCAGTCTTCTCTACAAATTAGATCCGAATGGAATATTGTAGACATTTTGTTGGAAATTAGATTTTGAAAAAAAACTAGGGTAAACTGTTCTTTTGAGTCCATGACCTTGTCAGGAAGTGGCTCCATTTTGGGATCAATCCCCTGCATCTGGAGTCTTTTCTTTGACCAGGGTACCCAGATTTACTGAGTTTACGGTTGTCTTCTTGTTTCTTTGCATTTTCAGCCGACGGGCTTCAGAGTTGGCTGAAACTGAATGAGCCACATTATGTTCTGACGAGATGGGGTTTGTGTAGTACATGCAGGCAGTCTCTGTAGGTACAAGCCCTGGGTGGGGCTTTGGTAAGGAAGGAGTAGATAAAGGATGATTTGACCTTTCTGCTAGTACTGGGGCAGCCAGGCTGAGGTGTGGGATTTGTGTTGTTTCTGCTTGTTCCAGGGCAAACACGTCTGTTGTGTCTGTGTTGAAAGTGCCGCAGACTGAATTACATGATGCGGTTGAAGATTGGGACGATGGAAACGTGACCTCACAATGGTTTTGAGGTTTAGTCTTTATCTTGACGCTAGGGTTTATATTCCAGCTTTTCGGATCGATGAGTTTTCTCTCCTGCTTTTTGTGGCCGACAGTCAGGGAGATGCTCCGCCTCAGCAGATCTGCTGCTGGGTTTCTTCTTAGCTCCATGCAGCTCCGGCTCCTAGCAATGGTTCCACTGGGAAGATGACTTTTTGATGGGCTCATGAGTCTTAAGCTGTGCTTAGGCCTAAGTGGTGGTGAGCTACATGGCAGGCATCCAGGTTTACTTTGGAGTGAAATCTTTTTAGAGCTGATGGTCAGGGTTTGGGGGAGGGCAGGGTTCTCTGGGGACGGGAGGTGGCTTGACTCAAAACCGGAGGAGGACCTGCTCATGGATGAAGATGTCTTTTTGTCCCTTCCTGAAATAAACAAGTGAAGTGTGTGCAGATCATGCAGATGCTGTGACATGTATTTGATTTAAACAGAAATACAGCAGAGTGCATACTGTTGGAAAAGAGTGGCCATTGTGAAGAGGATGCCCATGAAAAGAACAAAACCAAATCTAAATGTGTGCAACAAATGAATGATGAATGAAAGAAAGGAAGCAAGCAGTCAAGTCTGGTAAAGCATGGAGCAATTTATTCCTCACGCTCAACCATGACAGAAGCACACTTCAGAAGATGCTGAGACTTCAGACCTGCCACACTTTTGTCAGAAGTGTTCAAATGAGTTTAATCATTTCAAAGGTTGTCCTGATTCTGCATTTTAGTGGATTTACAATTATAAAAAATGCCTTATTTTAACAAGTATAATTACTATTTAGTTAATATTTAAATTATTCTGCATTATGAAGTTTTTTAGGCACATGATAAAATATTGTGCAACATTATTTTTTAGTGGACTAAAAAATATACACCCAAACGGCAAAAATCTTGAGAGAAGTACACTGTACAAGTGTGGCTGATCTGACATTGTTCTCTAACCACTGGACCTTTTCACATTCACAAGAACCTTCATTTACAGCAAGCACTCTAAGCATTTTGACCATTTTTAGACTTAATACACAATATGAATGATGTGGCTATGAATAAAGCAAGCATTTGCTGAATTTGCTACACAGTCACCATTACCAGCAAACGCAAAAAAACACCACACAACTCACAACTGCAGATCTATTTGCGAGTAGACCTGCAAGCCGCTCCATATAGTTTGTTCAAGGGTGTGAAACATGTCTTTAGGTCAGTTTAACATGATGTGCGTACACTTTCTATTCCCATAATAACAGAGAAACTTGTGTTATTCCATTGTATCTTATAGATAATGTAATGCTTGTAAAGAAAGGCAATGGCAGTTCTCAAAGCCCTTAAAAAAGTGACTGCAAAAGAGTTGGATTTAATGATGCAGAAACCAATGAAAGTATGACTGAAGAAGAAGCTGCTTGGAAAAAAAAGCAGCAAAGGTAATAGTGACGATAGAGTCTTTCCAGAAGAGCATGAAAACTGAATTTGGTGGCTTGGAATGCTCAAGCATCAAGAAGAACTGAATACCACACAAGTCTTTCTAGTGAAGGATGAGGCAGAAAAGGAGGAGGACAGTGATCACAGGCGACTCAGGGAGTCATTACCGTTCTCCAGGTTCTCAGAACTCTCGTAGCAGCCGGAGTCTCGTGGGGAGTTGCCTGTGAGTCCACGGCTGTCCAGGAGCAGCTTCTCCTGTGAGCCTCCAGACTGACTGCCTTGCTCCAGGTCGCTGCTTCCTGCAATGCACAGCACCACCAACAGGGGGCAGACAGTCACATTCTATGATCTCAAGTAGGGTCTAATCCAAGGAAATCTGATCAAGACTATTCCCGGGAAAGGTTATGACGGGAAACGGGAAATAAAATTTATAAAAAACACAAGGAGTGCGCGTCTACGTTGATGCAGGTGACGGTGCTGTAATGTAGCTACAGTAATAAAGGCTCACCAAATTCATTACGCAGCAGTTGTCTACATCCGTGGAAGCAGAGAGAGCGTTTTCTATCTGCGGCCAATTTGTCAAGAGTTCAATCCAATGCTGATATTGCGGCAGTGTTTAAAATTTAGTTTTTTTTCAATCCAGTTTTACATTGGCCTATGGCCCTGTCTTTTTGAAGTGCACAATTGTACATTTCTGTGGGTCGTTCTCTTTCATTTACTTAAACTTATGTTGAACGTATGTGTTTAAAAGTGAAATATGCATGCATAAATAAAGAAATATTTTGATAGCTTCGAGTGATTATTCCTGTTTGCAGCCTCATACAAATCAGCCACAGAATGGATTTCTTTGAATAGAATGGTTTGGGAATCATTCAGTGGTTTACTTTAGCACATTTCATTAGTTTGTATAATGGAATTCTGTAAAATATTGGTTTTCTAGGGGTTGTCTAGATATTCAGAAGACAAGTCACAGACAATCCACCTGACATTTCATAGTTAGCGCTGCAGCAGATGTCAAGCACGCAGCTCACTTGCTCACGCAGCAGAATTGATCATGCAAACTGTGTTGATGATGGACATAAACGGTGTTCTTTTGCCCAAATAATAATAACACAAATAGTATAAAAAATGTCAATTTTAGATTTGGCAACACATATTTGAATATTATCAATACATTACTTGGGCTAAATAAATAAATAAAAACAGCTATTTCCCGGGATTCCGCGGAAAATGGGTCGTCTTTTCCCGGGATCTGATTCATCTAATTTTCAGGAAAAATATTAAACCCTAATCTCAAGTAGGGCTAGGTAATAGATTAACATTATATCAGTATATAAGGCTAGATATTGTCTTAATATTTGGACATCATAATATGACACAAGTCTCCTCCTGGTTTAAAAGGCTACATTACAGTAAAGTGATGTAATTTTCTGAACTTAGCAGACCGTTTCCGATGTTCTATTATTTGCCTTTACCCACTTAGTCATTATATCCCAATACTAATGATTATTTATCAAAAATCTCATTGTGTAAATATTTTGTGAATAGTAGTAGTAGTATTAGGTCAAAAATATGGTGATTTCGGATTTTCTTCATATAGCCCAATTTTAATCACCAGGAAACTTCGCATTTGTCTATGCATGGACTGCTTTTGGAGATAGCTCCCACAAGTAGACATATTAACACATTCTTTTACATTGTGGACTGGAAATAACTCAATATTACATACCAACTGTGACATTATTTGTGATAGTAGGGGAAAGAGTTTCAAAATCAGCTGCACTGAGTTAATACAAAACTTCACAGATATATCACAGACATATACAGTATATTTATAGTAACCTCTAAGTGGCCCTCTTTGCCTGATTGTCTGTAATCTATACTTTTCCTTAAGTGATAGTTTTTTTATCATAAAAGGAGAAATCAACCGTTTGTATTCTTAACATCTCAACCTTGTATAAGTAAATTTGACAAATGTGTCTCTTTGACCAGTCCTTGATTATATTTATGTGTTCCTTATGTAGTGCTCTGGGGAGATATAACATCCTGTGGATTACCTGACCCACCATCATACTCCTGCAGCAGCTCCACAGCGGTAAGCAGCACAGCTCTGTGCTGGGGGTCTTTGATGTTCAGCTCATCCAGGTCCTCCTCCTCCAGCAGTTTGAACGTGTCCAAATCCTCATAGCCGTTAAAAAGGAAGGTGGGGAGATGCTCCTGTGGAGAGGAGGGATGATGCACACACAGATCAATACAAATCTATGGAAGTAATTCATTTGACCATGCACAGTTTCACAACTGCTAAACAGTATTTTGACCTGTAGATGAGAAATAAGTTTCTACACGTTGTTGTCACTCAAAGATTTAGTAGATTTCTCCAATTTGTCAAACTGTACATTTTTTAAAAGGAAGAGTTTGACATTTTAGGACATACAGTTTTTGTGTTGAAAGTTAGATGAGAAGAACAAAACCAGCATGTCTGCATAGTAACTATAAAATATAAATAATAAATAGAGCCAGCAGATAATTAACTTGGTGCTTGGTGCCTGGTCAAGAAACTGTTGAGTCTGCAAGGATAGCCTTGTTCCCCTTTGTTTCCAGCCTATATGCTAAGCTAACCATCTCCTGGTTGAGCTTGTTATTTAGCATACAGACATAACAGTGGTATTGATCTTCTCATCTAACTCATGGCAAGAAATGTAATATGTTTTCCAAAATGTTTCTTTATATACAGCTGGAACCAATTTCAGTCAAAGTTCTGCCTTTCTTGGCAGTAAAGTGTCATTTTTCTCCACCTGTGTCTGTGTGTGTGTGTGTGTGTGTGTGTGTTTGATAATTTAGTTACTTTATTACTTTGAGGTTGATGCGATCAAGGAGCTCCTCTACCGAGGTGGGTTTGGGTTGCCGGGCCTTCCTCCTCCTGCGTGTCTTCTTGAGCTTCACCTCCTCTTCATTCAGGACATCCACATAAATGAATTTGAAGGTTCCGACTTTACCGTTGAGCATCCCCATCCATGTACCCATCGGAGGCTTACTAATCACATCAATGACGTCTCCGCTCTGCAAGACCAGACCAGTGGGGTCTTTAGACAATATCAGCTCATCTCCATGCATTACCACATAAATTTCAATATTGCACAAGGTTTACTTCATAACATATATATATAAAAACATACATACACACACACACACACACACACACACACACACCCACACACACACACACACACACACACAAAATATGCCCAAATAATTTATTTTATTTGGACATACATGTTACATTCTTTTTCAGAGTAGGTATTAGGTTATTTTTTATCTTTTGTTATCTTATTTTATCTACTTTTTTATCTTACTTATTATTTCTAGTATGTTTCATGTATTTTCTGTATATGTAAATGTAAATGTGCTGTATTTATATAGCGCTTTTCTAGTCTTAACAACTGCTCAAAGCGCTTTTACATCATACAGGATACATTCACCATTCACACACATTCATACACTGTGGCCGAGGCTGCCATACAAGGTGCCACCTGCTCATCAGATAAACACTCACACACACATTCACACTCCAATGCGCAGTACCGGGGGCAACTGTCCTTGTAACTTGCTGCTGTAACAGTAATTTCCCGGTTTTGGGATCATAAAGGGCATATATTTCTATTTCTATTGTCTAACTTACTTGATCAACAACATTGTCATACCTTAAGTTTAAGGGAGTCTGTGTCGTACGGACTGGGGGTGAAGTCCGTGTGAACTAGAGCGCGTCCACAGAAGGGTCCGCGGTAGGGCAGCTCATCCTCCTCCCCGTCCTCAGACTTCACACTCTCTCTGTTGCTGTTGGAGGAGTCAGTGGTGCCCACAGTCTGACCACCTACACAAACCACAAGGAGACAACAGAACCCCTTCATGACCACAAGACTGCACGGGTCTGTTAGCATCTGAAAAATATTTTTTTTACCTCTTTTAAAGTGCCAGCTGTTACACAGTTACACACACAGACCAAGTGTTTAGACTATCTCAAAAGGCCATTTAATGTCCTTGAAACAGCCCTCTGATAAACACGTATAATAACATGTATGTCCCACACATCTGGTGTTCCGAGGCCAAGTGAAAACAAACACCGAGAATTATTTGCAGTACACCCAGATCTGGCACATAAATCCTGTAAACACACAGACTTACTCATGGAACTCTGTCCACTGAGAGAACTTCTCAGGCTTTCCACAGATCCTCCTGGCTTCAGTTTGGGTTTCTCTAAAGAGTCCGAGTCTGTCTGCTGAGGCGAGTGAGGGCAGCTTGATACACGCTCTGGGCTTAACTAAGACACAGAGAAAAAAAAACATGATTACCTATGCTTTAAAACATTACCTATAGGGACAAGCTACAAGAGTAACACTGATAGATGCTTCTGTGCTATAGTGAACTCTACCAACAATACGTACCTGTTCAGAGAGGGAACAGTGGTATCTCTTGGATATGTGTTTTCTCATAGTTTCTCTCACAGACTTGACTTTTTTCCCCAGGGAGATACGAGATGTTGATGGAGATTTAACGGGATCTCTGATACCATCTCCTTCGTTACTCTAATTTATGTACACCAAAGCATAAAAAAGGCAGATAAACAAACTAGTTATTTTGATTCAGTTCATGAGACAGTCAGGAAGAATGACAGTGACGTACGGGGTTATTGTTGTTAGAGATGAAGGCGTGCAGTGAGCGGTTGGTCAGGTCAAATCCTCCAAAACTACAAGCTCTCTGTGAAAAAACAAGCAAACAAAAAAAAACAAGACATTCATAAGCAGAGATGCAGGGATGTGGGTGATGTTAGTGGTTTCCTTGCAAAGTACAATGAGTTTTTAGACCATTAATTCAATTTTATTATACACATTCAAAGTGTATTCTAATCTACAATATATTTTTTTTTGATGCAACATGGGGCGTATAAGTTTCTTACAAGCAGGTAAGGTCACCACAGATCCTGTGATGGGCGAATACATTTATTTTCTCAGAACCAATGACGGATTTGTGAAACTTAACAAGACTACATTTATATTTCACGTGCATCAGCGCAGTTGCTGGAATAGTGCATGCAGGGCAACCTGCATAATGCTGATTATATCAGTTTGTTTTCAAACAACTGCAGGTGTCTAGACTATATTAATTCGTAACAGCAGTCTTAGAAATGCTCCACACACTACAATCTCTCCTATGTACTCACCCCATGATGGCTGAGTGGGCTGAGGATCCGGTGACGGAGCTCTCCATCAGTCACTGAGCGAGCAATTTTGGGTTCCTCATCATTGCAACCCTCCATCTCAGAAAAGGAAGAGCCACTGCCTTCACCTGCCTCCCTCACCTCCCCTGCTACACTTGTCTCCTTATGAATTGGGCTTCCACTAGACTTGGCGAAGGCCCGGGAGATCTTCTGGCGGCTGCAGGTGTCCAGGCTGCTGGAGGAGGGGGAGTTGCTCAGGCTGTTAGAGTCCCTGTCATACGTCAGATGTTCCTGCAGAGAAGAAGCCAGGGTGTCGACGGGGCAAACGGCGTGTTTCTTCTGCACACCTGAGTACAAGGAGGTGCTGGCATCTTCAAAAGGAAGACCATCTATCATTAGGCTCTCTGGCGGGTAAAAAGAGCAGAATGGAGAAGGTAAAACACAAAAAAATCTTAACAAAATTAGGTATATTGGAATGAAGTGTTACAAAATTATTGGGAATCAGCTAGACATGATATCCAGTTCAGAACAAATTCTTGTCATAAAAAGGTGAAAATTATCTTTCATAGATCATTGATCACTGCTTCATGTACCATGTTGACAATGTGACATGACGTGACATCAGACTCAGAGAAAAGAGCTAGGAAAGGGAAACAGGCCCGGATACCATAGGCTACGTGCAAATGTGTCGCATTTGTCTTTTCCAAATATTTTGATTTAATTCCCAGTATAATTGACCATATTCACACACAACACAACTTCTGCACTATAAATTTTGCCAAGATTGAAAAAGCAAAAAAGGTGTGTCGCACAGATGAACGCTATAATATACCATGAGCTGACTACTCTCAATTCCCAACAATATGATTTATTGGGATCTGTTGCTGAAGAATTATGTGTGTTATGAACCTTTTTTATTTTTTTAACTAAATTGAGGTTGAGGTTTTCAAAAGAAAATTGGTGGGAACAATATGACCCATGACGAAATCTGTATCCACCGAAATCGACGCCTATGCAACTAGGAACAACACTTTATTGTTCCCAATCTGAATGTTTTTTTTTTTTTATGATGTATTGAAGTGTTCAATAGTCTACAAGCTGTTTTAGGGACATTTCCATGTTCATGTTGGGAAAACATATTTTTCAAAACATATATATATATATATGTATATAGCCTACACAACTAGAGAAAACTCACGTAAAATACCATTATTATTATTCTTAGTCAAACAGTAATTAGACTGAGCACAATTACTGATATTGTCTCTAGACTCTGCGTCACATTCACTATTGTGGTGTTCCATTTCCTCTTGCTGTAAACACCTACTGGTTTTTACATCCTGGCTGCACATACAGAAATATACATTTTACTTGAATTATAAAGGCAACGTCTCTAACACTTTTCATTCATGGCATCACACTGTGGGACAGTGAAAAGGTAGACAATTAGGCTTTATAAGATATAGTAGGCCAGTGGTTTTAGTTACCATCTATTCCAGGCCTCTTCGACTCGTCAATTCTGATCAGTTTCTTCTTCACCTTCCGGGTTGAATTGACCAGTTTATGGAGTCTCCTGAATGTCACAGATTCCTCTTGTTCGTTGTCTGACAGGTCACAAGGCAGCTGTCGGGAGGGACCAAAACATTTTGTCTTACCACAGAGCTTTGCAGTTACGGTAAAATAAGACGATAGGTCTCTTTGCAGCAGATTGCTACCAGTTGCAAGGTTAAATACTTTGTATATGAAAGGAGATATCACTTTCACTGCCTTTATACTCAAATGTAGTGCTTGGGCTCACCTTTTAACAATTGTTACCCACTTGTATGAAATAAAAAAAGTATGTAAGCCTTGTACATGCTGCAGATGCTGCTGCAGGTACCTGCTGAGCATTCTGTAGAAATGACTTGTAGTTTAATATAGATATGTGGTAGGAAACCAAAGTGATGACACTGAAGCCCATGTATACAGCTGTCCCGTATGCACTGTGTCACAACACACACTAGAAAAGGCTTTCTATTTCAGGGAAAAAGAAAAGCTAGTGGCTTGGAAATTCCCTCAACCATAATAAGAATTGATGGTTAGTGAAAAAGTCAGTTGTTCATTTGAAGACTCTTGACACAGAGGTTGAGGTTTCATCTGCTGACCAAAACACGAGCATGCACATCCCAGAATAGATGTCAAAAGACAAAATGAAAGCAAATTAGCAAGTTTAAATACACAACAGAAATGTAATGCACGTAGAGATGCAGTAAAATTAACAACAGAGAAGGATGCAACAGACGTCCAACCATCTTTCACAGAAAGTATCCACGTACACACACACACACACACACACACACTAACACACACACACGTACACACACACACACGGCAAAGAGAAATAGTCAGGCCATCCAGATGAATCTGAAAAATGTGCCCTGAACCTGAGCCCCCTAATCACCCCACCCATGCGTAAAAGAGCTGTGGCCTGCATAACAGGGCCCTGTGCTGAATCCACCCGCTCACTACAGCACAATAGGGGGTTAGCGCTTTGACAGGGATGAATAGAAGTCCGCCCAGTACCCTGCAGTTGGGAGAGGGCCCTGAGTTGAAGGGCTTTAGTGGGGCCCGGTTCATCGCCAGGACAGGGACAGAGGGAAAGAGAGAGGCGCTGTCAACAGCTCAGCAGCCTTGGCACTGGTAGATCAGAGGCCCTCATGCAAGACACACTGCCTAAAGGTGTGATTCAGCATTTTAAATCAACTAAGATGCCCTCAGACTGGGAGCTTAGAGACTTACGTTGCAATTGAAAGACTCATTTGTGGTGGGGCTGGAGGGATCGGTACACTCTGTGGGATCGGACCTGCACGTCTGTCTGTTTTGTACTTCAAACTCCTTTAACTGTGGGAAAAGGTGACCCTGTTAGTACATGATGCAGAGATAGAGAACCAGCTGATAAGTTATTCATCCTCAAACAGCGGGCACACACAAAAGGAGATAAAACCATGCTTTGACCATATGCTTACATCAGAATGTTATTTCTTTCACAAAGCTGAAAATGCTGTTAACTTTTTGTTTTGTTTTTGTAATGCATTCAAATTTGCCCACTGTTTTTGCAACTTGATCAACCATTTTGCAATTTATTCAAACACTCTTAAAGTTGAGCAAAAGGAGAAAAAACAGCAGCCGCAACTTTCACATGGCAGTAAAGTGGAGAACTTTGGGATGCATGAGATCATACCCGTGCCAGGGCTTCCTCTATAGAGATCATATTCTCTTTCACCATCATCATCAGCTGGATACGCTCTTCGTCACTCATGGTGATTTCACTGGCCACGAAACCAACGTCATCACCTGTCAAGTAAAAAGTAGAGATGTCAGCTGACAGAACTAAACAAAACTGAGTGCTTTATTTAGGCATTTTATAAAAATACATTATGAGTTTCAAATAACAAAAAAAGATGTGTGTATGTCATTGAGTTCTTTATCATGTTATTGACTTTACATACCTTTCGAAATCTGACGTAACACTCCTTTCTGTGACTTTCGAAAACTCTGCCAAATAGACTTGCTCCTTCTCTTTCCATCCCATTTTCCTATACAGTACAACGATTCAGTTTAATTTAGTGCAGAGAAGAAGAAATAAAAAGGGCATCACCACAAAAGTAAACAGAAATATCCAAACTCTAGGGAAATAATTCCAGCAATTGCACTTAATTTCCAAACAAAGTATTAGGTTATGCCCAAAATTACAATAGATGCTCCACAGAATTGGGCTGGGTTAGAAACACCTACAACCATGAATGCACACAAAACCCTTTTTTAAAAGCTTAACTGTAAGCTTAGTTTAGTGTAGATTAAAAATCAATCAGAATCTACTTATTGTTCAATGAAGCATTAAGTATATGATGTATGCTATTAAGATGTATCTACAATTTCAACTTACCTCCTGATCCATCATCAGAGCTCGATTTTTGCACAGGAAACCTGGAAATCAAGCAAAAGTATTTAGTTCATTTGAAGAGTTCAAATAGCGATTGAAAGCCCTGAATAGACCAGTACCTGTTTTCCAAAGTCACTTTCTTCATTTTCCCTGCTATCCCACCATCTCCCTTAACATGTCTTTCTATCTTCTTGCATCAGATTTAAAAAATAAAGAAATAATAAAACTCACAGAAGCGCACTGTCCCTCATGACCCTAGCCTCTTAATAAAGGGAAATCAAAGTAGTCAAAACAAATGAAAAAGACTGGCTGCTCTTGGCTGATGATTAGAGGTCAGTGCTCTCCGGCCATCACAGGAACAATAGATCCTTTTTCATGTCCACTCAGGGTTTCACAGCAGCAGCGCTAACGTGACCTCAGCATTCTCTGCACACTTTCACACTCCCTCTTTCTCTCTCACTGGGCTGTTTGTTGTTGCGCTCTCTCATGAGTTTGTGGATCAGACCTGTGTTTTCTCTTTTCTAAACGTTTTATCATATATACTGTTCATGTTTGGTTATGTAACTATCATATCCTAATTCTAAGTCTTGCTGACACTGAAAAGATGTGGTTTGTCACCTTGTCGTAAACAGCCGTTTATCCATCTAGAAAATGTCTTACTCTGGTTTCCAGTAAACACCTAGTCACTGTCTCTAACCTATACCCTGAATAAATTGTTTGCATGACCAAATCTTTAACATTGCCAAATAAATTCATCTATACAAGTGTAAGAATATCTGCATTGGTGGTCAAAACCCCACATTGGTTTAATTTCCTTTAAAGAACATGGAACAGGTCAACGAGTAATTCTTTTTTATACCAATCAACACAGTACACCACGGTGTTCACCATATTGCAACTTCAAACGAAATGTGTTATTTGTGTGGCTGTTGATCAAAGGAACCGTCTACACATGCTCCCATTTACCACAGTAAATAAGGACATGACAGTAAGACACCAAATGCACAGTGATCAAAACACTTCCCTATAAAAAACTATAATAAAAATAATAGTGTTAGTCATTAAAATGAGTTACTGATAACTGATAGCTATCAGCTTCCTCCAGCATCATTATATTCTTGTCCCTCTAGTGCGCAGCGTCTCAATAACACAGACCTGTTCCTTACTATAATAAAATCCTTTATTCTAAAAATGTGGATTTTTAAACAATCATTTAAACAAGATTAATCAAATCCATATGTTGCTTTAATATTAGTCATCACCCAAGTCATCTCCAGCTTTAGACAAAATAAAACTAATCTTTGAAATCCCTCAAAAGAAACAATGGAGGGAAGGAAGGATGTATATTGGTGACACAGTGATGCTTCATAAATGTGACTGGAGGGCACCAGGAAACAAAGGAAAGGCTCGTGTCCACCAGGTTGACACAGAGATAATACAGGAAGAGACTAATAGGGGAGTCTGTAAAGCCACAACACTACACATTATCCGGATACAATAACAGTTCCAGCCCAATTTATTATATAATAATAATAATTATTATTATCTATTAAAGTATTTAGTGGTGCTTATTAGAGCCCGACAGATATATCGGCGGGCCGATATTATTAACCCATATTAGGCATTTCTCAATATATCGGTATCGGCATTTATAAAGGCAGATTCCCCCCCCTATCTGAATCATTTCTAATGATTCTGATAAATATTTAAAAAATAAAATAAAAAGGATGGTCAACCGTATGAGCGTTGGCGTGTCATAGTCTGTCCCATAGTATTTTTTTGTTATTGTGTTTTTGTTCAAAAGGACTTCCTATCTTAAGTTTGGATTTTTATATATTTTATTTATGTGAACTTTAATATATTTTGATGTTCCTCTGTTGTCTTGTGACAATAAAAAAAATATTACATTAGTGAGAACCCAAATAACCACAAATGACTGATGTCAGGGAAATCTGTTATTGTTTTGTTATGCGTTTCTGGATTTATAAAAGAATATATAGGCCAATATATCGGAAGATTGGATTTTTAAATGACCAAATATTTGTATCCCTTTCGGTCGGGCTCTAGTGCTTATAATCCTCCCTTGAATCACGTGTCCTGTTCCTACTGATGCTTCACCCCAGATCCTTCTCTAGTCAAGGATGCCCCATCTTTCTGGTGGATTTTCAACTTTCTTTAAAACAGAAATTATAATTAGGGATTCTATTTCACCTTCTCTCAGTCTCTGGGGTGGACGTGGTGCTGCTGAGTCCAAGGGATTCCTTAAGGAGGAAAAGAAAAAGTGTTTGTTTAAATACATACAGTGGCAAGGCTTTAATTTACTAAACTGGGTTTTTAAAGGTCCCATTTTGAGTTATAGTTTAATTTTTGGAGCAACAGGTAATTTAAGAGGATGGCATTTTCCTTCATAGGTAAGTAAATACAATGGAGCAGACATTTCAGGTATTTGTTTATTTGTAATTTGTTGCAATTTTGAAATACAGATCTTGTAATGTGGTGGCAACAAAACCCACATATGCCCCTCTAATCGTCACATTTGACCATATTTCAGGAGCTATTCCCAAACATGCAAAGACTCAGGGCCAGCTCTCTGCATCGCAGTGAGTCCAATGTTACTTATAGTCTAACTTTTTGGTTTTGCTCACGATAATCATGACGAGGCAGTTCCATGGCCTCTTATCAGCCTGTCTGCTGACGCACATGGGAGGAAGTTGCCTTCTCTGGAGGTCTGACACACTCAAGAGCTGGACACTCACCTGGATCTGAGAGCGGAGCTGCAGTGATGTGGCCAGTGAGTCAATTGTTCCCTGAAACACAGAGGAGTAAATTATAGTGTCAGCATAACGCAGAAATAGAAAAAATATTCAGCTGACTGAATCGGCCGACCCACATTATGTAATAAAACCAGCAAACAGTTTTGTGTCACAGGTTTTGACATCTGCAATTGCTGCATTACCAACAACTAAGGGGTTGAACATATCTGTATTTTAAATTCAAATGTAACTTTTATTTAGAAAGTCAATAAATGTGACAAAACCTCATGTTACATCCATACTCCTTGAGACTTAAATGAGAGAATACCCTGGCTAAACAAACGAGATAGAACGTGTTCATTCGTGAGTTTTTGAAGTGCAGGTAAGCAGATTTAACAGTGTTTTTATGTGTTTATGCTAAACTTCTACTACTACTAGTACTACTAGTCATCTAACTCTCACAGTGATAAACTGAACTCAAGAGAAGAATGAAAGACCCCCCCCCCCCCCCCCCCCCAAAAAAAATGTAATGCTGGGATATCAGATTTTTTGTTGTTGTTGATAAGCCAAGGTCTTAACTGATAAGAAAAAGACAAGATAAGACTGTTTACCATCTCTGCATCTTGCACTAGTTTACGTTTCCGTAGCTCCTCCATCCTTTCACACACATCCCTGAGGGAGGTTCCGTAATACTGAGAATACTCCTGAGCCAGGTCATCAAGGTTCCCCACTGAGCCATCCTGAAAGAGATAAAGAGGCATTCAAGCACTCATACAGATATGGCCACAGACCAGAAGAGGAAAAAGACACCCCGCAGAGGTTGAGCAAGATGCCAAACAGCAGGCAAACACTGTAAACACTGACCACTGTCATGATTAAAGCCATTGTTATACACTCTAGTACGGTCACCAGCAAAACAAACAGCCAGGAAACAGAGATAAAGCACCAGGAGTGTAAAAGTATCAGAGACATCCAGCTGTGATTTTGCCTCTGTCTTCACCCCAGCCTGCAGTCTTCCTGCCCAGCGACCCCTTCCACCTCTGACCCCCCCACCAGAGGAAGCACCGACTGACGCAGCTACGACTCGCTCAGGCTGCTCTCTAACAGTCATCAGGACGACTCGAGAGGCCACGGTTCAGTGTACCGTAAATCACAAGTGAAGTCACTCAGTCGGATGATTCTTTGTCCTGACACAGGGCAAAACCTCTGGGATGTAACCCCTTTTAGCTTCCTACAATTGTGCTCCCTAGAATAATGTGGCATTTTTTTATTTCTGTTTTTTTACATGTGGAAAGAATAAATCATTTAAGAGATTATTTCGCTGAGTATTCAGACCTGGTGACCTTTGGGACCACAATCAACCCACAGGGCTGGTTTCCTTCTCAGGGGATTAACCCGAGTTTTAAAATAAAAACATTTTAAACCAGATAACTCAAACTTTGAGACACATTCGTTTATTTGGTCCATTTCTCTGAACACTGATGCAAGTACTTATTGACAAGAGCAACCTAAGCACCTAATGAGTTTTTGATTATACTTTGTTGACTGTCTAAAGAAAGTGCAGAAGCCTGTGTAATTATAAGAAGGATATTGAAACAAATTTTAATTGGCAGTTTTTTGGGAGAAAAACAAAAAGGCTGCTGGAATTTTGTGTGACATCAGCATAGCAGACCAATTGTTCACAGTCCCATCCAAAATGTTTTAGCTGATGCTATGTGCAGACCAAGCAAACAAAAATTTTCTTCATCAAAATACAAACAAATGTGTGATCATTAGTGTATGGTTAAACATATGTTTATTAGTATTTTCTGCTGCTATGTGAATGAATAACAACTTCTATCATGCATTTGGTGCAGAGCAGTGAGACAGCTTGACACATACATGACTTTTACAAATAACTAAAGATTTCATGACAAATACAATATAAAAAGACAACATCAAAGAAGATGGTTCCTCATCACACCTAGTCATGCGTTAAGATTGGGCAGTATTATCAGACTGTGTCAGCCATCCACTATGACCTTAAACTGTTTTACGCATGGTTATTATTATTATTATTATTATTATTACGCTTCACCCATGCCATACCCTGAAGGTATGCAAATGAAAACGGACCTCTGCAGTGAAAAGCAATACTGTGGGTTCACTTGTCTCGTGGCATGATAGAGTGTGACTGGCTCAACTGTCCAGAAAAAAAGAGCCATTCATTGGTAAATGACATGCCCCCGGGTCGAAATGGCATGAAAATCTGGCTGCTTTTCATACAGTCAAGAAGCAAGGCTGAGGCCAACTGAGACACTCTGCACTGTGCCTGGCTACAGTCGCTCTTCTGCCTCAGACTGCCACATAAACAGCCTATTGTCTCACTCACTCACTCACTCACACACACACACAAACACACACACACACACACACCTGTGTGCTTATAAGAAACGCTACATGTATACATCCCGGTTACAGATGAATGTAAACTTATAAACAATATCGGTTCCATTCTCATACCGACAATTCTTACAAAATGGGAGCTTAGGGGAAAATATTCTAAAGGTACTTTATATTTCCCTCTGTTTCCTAATTAATGGTCTCCGAACCAGAACTGCAGCATGAGACATTAACCACAAAAGGCTTGAAAAGGAGAGTGTGGTGTCACATTTCTTAGCCGCTGAGCATCTCATAGGCAGACAAAAGATCCACGTGCCCCCAGGGCCCAGAGTGTCTAATGAGTGTTTTTACAGTTCCTCTGTCCTGCCTCACGCTTTCAGGCAAGCAGACCTGGGTCACAAAGTATCAGATCATAACTTGTATGAATTTATCATGCTTTGAGACAGAGATGTTAAAATAAAGTCGTGCTGCAGAAGTCAAAAGCAAGAGTATCAGAGAATTTAGACAAGTTTATGACGCATCAATTTCTTTGATTGATAACTTTGATGTGTGAGAGTAAAGACAAGTAAACTCTGTTTTAGGCTTAGTAAATACACAAGTGACTGAAAAGTGTATTGTTTACATCCAAATTGACACTTATTTTGAAAAGGATGTATCCCACGATAAATAAATGACTCTAGAAAGGTAGTAGGGTGATGAGTTAGATCTATGCTTACCCTGTGTATGTATTTCTACCTGTCTGTTCTTTTTGTTTCCGTTTCTTCTGCTTATTTGTTATCACTCCTGCTTTTGACACTGTTTCAATAAAAATATGAATGAAGAACAAAAAAAAAAAAGAAATCCTTATCAAAAGCATTTACATGATACAGCCTCATCAGAGGGTGCATCACTGTCTATGATAGACTATTGATGTCGTAAAAAGGTTATTGAGGGATATTTCAAAAGAACAAGCAAGAGAACAAGCACAGACTTGTTTAAGCTTTTTCTACTAGATGAAAGTCTCTATTAACCAACTAAAACCGCAAACAGGGAAAGATGTACACACTACAGTAAGTTGTCTTTTGAAACAAGGCTACATACATTGAATTTTCCCCTAATGAATCTACAGGAAGCTACCAGCTCTAACCATCGAGCCACATTCCAGTGCAAACACAAAAATACACTCACCACAAACAGGCATCTGGCTGCCCACAGTAGCTACCCAGCACTAGTTGCTCTTCAGTTCCACCACACTGCTGTATGTGAAAGGCACAGTTTTGAAAATGAACTCAGTTCAGTAAGTGGAGGACAATGCATCCTGCAGTGAAGGGGAGGGGTGTCCGGCACGCATAAATCAGAGGGAGTTTAGTTGAGGGAAGGTTGGGGGAGTTGCAACCACATATGACGCTGTTGCTGCTGGGTGGGGCACTCTACTCTCTCCAGCTGTGGCCCACAGGGACTGGTTGACTTACATGTTCAAATAAAACACCACCTCGCAGTGTGTGAGAGCGTGCCTAAATGTCTATGTCTGCAGTGGAGTTAGATTGATGGGTCAGACTTTAAAAGAAATGTTTAATATTAGTCAGATATGTCTCCCTCTGCTGATATGGAGGTTTCTCTCGGACCACAGTGTTATACGACTCTGTCAAAACAAAGAATTTAATTATTAATCTCAAAAGGTACCCTGTGTAGTTTTTTGTAAACAACCAAAATTCATGTTTGCATTTAGGTCTAACAAACATGTTAAATGCTATACAGTGGGACTAAATAATGATACGGCAATATATCATCTTCATTCGCGCGATACAAAAATGAATACACCGGGGCCAAATACTGATATTTTAATCAATGAAATTAAATATATTTCCCTGCTTCCAGCTGCTCCTTGAGGTGGCGTTTAACACACGTATGAGGGAAACTTAAACATTAATGTTAACTAGCCAAAGAAGAAGAGGTTTTCAACGGGATGGTGGACAGCAGTTTGAGGAAAATAACAGATGCCCCAGCCACAATGAAGTCCAATGTCTGGACCCATAGTTGCTCCATAGTTGTAAAAGTTGAATTTACAGACTAAAAACTTGTACTTGCAGAATTGTGCCGTTTTCTAACAGTTTGGACTTGCAGTAAATAAAGAGAGAAAATCTGCACTTAAAGATTCTAAGGCATGAAAATTCACTTTTTTTAAAGTTATTTTTAATATGCATTCCACCCAGCCTGCCTATGGTCCCCCCAGTGGCTAGAAATGGCAATAGGTGTAAACTGAGCCCTGAGTATCCTGCTCTATAAGGAGCTAAGTTACCTCCGCATTTGGTATTCATAGTTAGACTGATTTTATGACCATTCATTAAAGGATTGTCTATCAATATAGAAATAATCGCAGAATTGCTGTATTGTTATCGGTATCATATGGTATTGTGATATTCCCCCCCATAACATGTTTTTTCTTCCTTTCTTTTTCATTATAGTTTACTGCCACGACTGTCCATCAGTGTAATACAGTGATTGGGGCAAACCACTGCTAGTAAATGTGCTGTATTTATATAGCGCTTTTCCAGTCTTAACAACTGCTCAAAGCGCTTTTACATCTACAGGAAACATTCACCATTCACACACATTCATACACTGTGGCCGGGGCTGCCGTACAAGGTGCTGCTCATCAGATAAACATTCACACACATTTACACTCCGATGCGCAGCACCGGGGGCAACTCGGGGTTCAGTGTCTTACCCAAGGACACTTCGACAATGACTGCAGGGGCGGGGATCGAACCACCAACCTTCCGATTGGCAGTCAACCGCTCTACCACTGAGCCACAGCCGCCCCCTAGTGTGCTTGAGCACATGCATGAAGTTTTGTGCTTGCACGTAAAAACAAAATGGGGACATACTTGTACTTCAGATGTAGTTTTTTACTCCCAGATGCAATTACAGAAAAATTTAACACATTCTGGGAACAACAATGCAACAGTATTCTAAAAATATTTACAACAGCTCTTCATTTGCCCATCAAGCTGATCTGAGGGCAGCTCCGAGGCTGTGGAACTCCCTCCCCCATGAGATCCGCATCTCTGAGTCCCTCACCATTTTTCAGTCCTGTCTGAAGACCCATCTTTTCGGTTCTGCTTATCCTTAGTTTTTTATTTTTTATTTTTTTTAACACTGTTTCTACTTTGTTAAGGGACTTTGAGCTTGGGAAAAGCGCTATACAAATTCAATTTATTATTATTATTATTATTATTATTATATCAATGAATGAATGGAAAAGGATAACATGCCTTGATGCCTGCATTGCATGTATGGCACAAATAAACATGGGCATCCAACATAAGGCTCTAGACACCCTACAGTCATTTGAAACTTTGGGAGTCTGTACACCAGCAGGTGGCAGCAAATATTAACTCTACACCAATGCCTTTAACTTACTTACGGAGGTGTCATTGATAGGGAGTTACAACAAAAAAAATGAAATGCCTGCACTCTGCTAATACTCCCATACGTTTACTGTGCAATGTTTCTAAATTACTGATCAGGAGTTGAAAGTGAGCAATTTAAGTGGAAAGTAAATTCTTCCTCTCAACTTTAACAAAGACTAGTGATGTGAAAACGTTTGCTTAAGAAGCAAGATGATGACTTGTACTTGTGTGTCCACATATATATATAAAAAAAACCTCTTGTCATATTTTTTTCTCCTTTTATAACAGATTAAGGTATATACAGGAGAGGGCCCTGGTCAAGCCCCTCGGAGGCTTTTTCGCACCTCTCCATCACGTTTTGTTTATGTAGGTTTGTATTTATATATTTACATAAAACATAAATACACAAAAGCATCTTCACATATCCTTGAGGCATTACATATTAGGTTGGTGATCTCATTTGCTTGTAGTGTTAGTCAGGGAGATTATGTGTGGAGAAATAACCCTCAACATCTTGGTCTAATAGTGATCCGCCACCCTACTGCCTCTAATCTTCATCTTTAGAAACTGACCACTGACTCCGGAGCAGTGAGCAGCAGCAGCAGGAGCTAACAATTACAGCGTCAGATCTGCTGCAGGAGGCTGAAGATTATTCTGAGCTACCGGTGGATGGTGGAGATGGTGAAAGGCCACGTTCCGCACATGATGCCAAAGGGTCAAGCATCTTACGCCAGAAAGGGCAGTTTTCCGCCTGGCTACACAGCGGCGGGCTGATCGTCACTTCGGAGTACAGGGAGAGTCAGAGATAGAAGCCCTTCCTCCCTGTCAGGCAGCTCCTTTCCTATCACCGTCAAGTCTCCTGATTTTGTCTGTGCTGACCTGGAACGCATGGGACCTCATCTGAGCTTTGATCCCTGGAGAGCGCACTCTGTGCTCCATAGAGTGGGAGACACAGTTCACGTGTCTGTGGAAAGACTCGGCCATATGATCAGGACCACGGCCTCAGTATCATATCGCATGGAAATATTGTAATCGCACAAATACAAACTCTGAATTTAAGTCCAGATCCGAAGCAATACATACAGTATCATGGCAGCCATCTTTGTTGAGTGAATGCACATTACAGTTTATCCAATGAGGTTTTGGAGTGTTACTAGGGTCGTTTTCACAAATCCACAAAAAGCCAAAAAATCATTCAATCAAAATTAAATGGAGTTTAAACATTAAGATTACAAAAAGCACAGGGTTTTCACATGGTCTGCCCTTACAGTAGAATCAAACCAAATCCTTTTCTCTATTACAACAAACAGCTACGGTGGAATACAATAAATTACCTTGGCTTGAGTGTTACGAGACCCAAACATATTTGAACACAACTTTGAGAGAATGCAGTGCGCCCTTTAAAAAAGATCTATGGGTGAAAGTTTTATGTTTAAAAAAATTAAAAGAAGCAGCCTGTTTTTTACCTTGATTTTTCACACACTTCAGAATCCATTAGAGAATAACAATGTATGTTATCCTCCAATGGATTGTGAAATGTTTTCATAAGACGGAGTGATACAGAATTGTCTAAACCCATGCAGGTCTAAGTACTGTTATCCTTCAATCCAAGTTAAATAGAGTGTCATGTTCCAGCTGTGACATGTAAAAGATCTATGAAGTGTGTGTGTGTGTGTGAGAGAGAAAATTACTGCTGTTCCAGAGCACCCAAGGGCCCAGCCTTCTTTAGGGGCCCCCCTAAAGAGAAAAAGAGGATCAGGGGAAGAGCTTATCCATTCATGTCGGAGTGGTAAGTGGATTTTGACAAGTCCCAAATGAAGGGTTGATGGGAAGGGCTGCACTATGACATGCACACCGTCAGTCACAGATACACACACACTGCATACAGAGCACCTAGTCTTGTTAGACCTGCATTAGCGGGGTCTGCAGTACGCAGCACTGCTCCCACTTTCACCCCGTCAGTCATTGAGCAAGTATCTCTCGCTGCTGACAGAGACATGGGAGATTTCTCGTGCTCTCATTCTAAATGGTAACCAGAACAGAAATGGCCCCGCACAAACCTTTTGTAAAAAGATACTAAACAAAAAAAGAGAAAGTTTCCAAAAAGTGAATTAAAAACTGCATTGTTGTCTTCTGATGTGCAGCAATAAATAAAGACTGATGCCAGTAAGGAAAACCAGCCAGAGGTCCAGATTAAAAAAAGATGAGGGTGAAATTCCTAAAGAAGATTAAGAGGGCAGACAGGAGGCAAATAACAAACCTTTGTCTACAGCACTAAATCCTATCCTAAATCTGATCGGGATTTGAAATATTAGCCGAAAACAGCCCAGATTTAAATGGAGGAAACCATAGTCTCGAAAAGCCTTCTGCTATAAAATGCAGAACAAATTACATTTGGAAATCTGTATATATTATTGCAAAAGCATCATCTGGATGGTTTGGGATTCTAGCTTGTTTTGAAGCAGCTTTTATTTATTTGTCCCTGTACCTTCAAGCATGTTTAATTCCGCAGGGCTGAGTTCAAATAGAGAACAACCCCCTTTAAATTTCAGTTAAATTACATGCATGAACATTCTGTGTGTGTTAAATCCCCTTTTGGATGGCAGTGTGTTTTTTTTGTAGTGGGGCGGCCTGTAGATTGTTCCCATTCCTTAGAGCATGTTTAATTCAGTGGTGCTGAAAACAGAGACCTCCTCCATTCAAAATTCAATCCAATTCACAACTAGAAAGGCTGTGTGTATTCCTCAGTTATAAAAGGCTCTCTGAATGGTTCTGGGTTTGTAATGAAGCAGCCTGTGGATTGTCCATATTCCTTGGACAGTGTTTAATTCAAAGGTGCTGAAATCATTTCATCTGGCCCTCACCCCTGTGCTTCGGGTTAATTACCCTCGTGTGATTGCGCCTTGATTCTTGGAGACACGTCAGCCAGCTTGCGCCATCCCTGGGCTTCATAATCTGTGGGGCAGCTCACCCCTCACAAAACCACAACAGCCACCGATCCTCCTGTGAGACAACACAGGACTCATGGGCAGCTGTCAATCATGCAATGTAAGACCTTGGGGGACCACAATGAGGTAATTCTGCGTGGTGTGAAAAACAAGTGAAATCGGGTCCAATCAGGAAAGAAAATACCCTCTGGACATTTCTCCTTTGAAACATACTCTGAGAAAAAAATAAAACATGAAGATGAGACTTGAAAAACAGCACAGCAACAAGTTAGATAAAGAAAAGAGAAAGACCAGACCTATGACCTGAGAATTGAGAACGGTAAAACAGTTAACAACGGTGTCTCATGAATAGACAGGGATGTTTATTTGTGTCAGTATTTAAACTTCATCAGACTCTGAACCTTAACTCAGCAGTGGCACATGTTGCTCCACAGCCACTAAAGGGCATAATGATGGGTACTGAAACACGGCTTTAAAATACATTTTTAAATTAGTAAATGTAAAATGTAAAAGTGCTGTATTTATATAGTGCTTTTCCAGTCTTCCAGTCTACAGGAAACATTCACCATTCACACACATGCGGCCGGGGCTGCCGTACAAGGTGCCACCTGCTCATCAGATAAACACTCACACACATTCACACTCCGATGCCCAAGGACACTTTGACTATGACTGCAGGGGCGGGGATCGAACCGTCAACCTTCCGATCGGCAGGCAACCGCTCTACCACTGAGCCACAGTAGTATTGTAGTAGTAATAATAGTATTGATAAGCTGCGACTAGGCCTGTGAAGATTAGTTCAAAGCTTCACAACAGTGACCTCACAACAGTCATAGGCACCCTGAAGAAGAAGTTGTAACCCAGCTCAATTTTAACATGCACAAGCATGAAATAGCCATCTGAATAAAGGCTTTTTAACTTTTTGCCAGAAGAGGGCCTTGGACCTTTTTTGTTCAACATTTAGTTATACTTAAAATATGAATACATTCTAATCCTGTCCTGAATTTATTCTTTTACAAAAATTATGTATATATTTTTTAAAGATATTGACATATCTTCTATGACTGACGAGTATTGTACACAGTATATACGAGAAACAACCAAACTGAAGGAGTACCAATAAGAGTAGTCATGTATAATACTAACCATACCCATCCCTAGAAACATGTTTGAACTTTATTTTTCTAAATGGGGAAGCAACCAAAACTGTCATCTTACTAAGGGAATTGCTGAGATCTTAATAGGATGCATCTGACAACACTTTTCCCTTTGGTCTAGTCAGAGCCAGCATCTCTGTTAGTCTCTCCCCTCTGGGATATTGGTTTCTCAGATAACTGCATCTTAACACCGCTGTGATGTTCTTCAAAACGTTCAGAAGGCCGGGCTGTGTTTGCACATGCTCCTTTTCACAACCGCAGACATCCCAACAGGGCTGACGACAACATCTCCTGTCCGACTCAATTTGCCTCCCCCGCATTCTCCTCTTGTCATTCCAAGGACATCCACCTTATAGCCACTACATCCATTAATGGATGCTAACCGCAGCTAGCCAAGCATGCTCTGACATCATAAGAATTGCATGAGGATCTATAATGAACCTGTATCCCTGTTGGAATAGAGTTCAACATCCAAGAGAGGTCTCGCTCTCAGGGTTTGACATCTCGTCTATGACGGATGAGAAGGAGCTGTAGCTATTACACCTTGATTTGTCAAGGCTTAAATATTCCCCCCTGTATTCCATCTACTTTTAGCCATGGTAATTAAATATGCATATTCACTCATTGGAATTGATCTCTTGCTCAATATCTTGCCTTTTCTCGAGGTCACATCCTCACAGACACATTTTTGCAACTCATTAAAGTTTAAAGTCAATTAAAAAGGGTATCTACTTGTAAAACCTACCTACCTGTCTAACGTTACATGTTGGAGAGGCAAGCAGGAAAAAACTATGTTTCGCAAAAGAGATCTGTTCCGTAATGTGTAATGTTGTAATTTTTAATTTTCTGTTTTATAAAATTGGTATTGAAAAAAATTGCTTTTCTAAACTAAAAATAGCCAAAACTATAAGCATGAGATGGAAAGTTCTTGAACTGCTACGATATAATATGCTCTAGGCCGTTAAAAATTTAGTACCAGAAGTTTTATTAAGAGGGGGTTTCATTAGAATGTGAATCAAATACAGGCCAAATTGCCTGTTTATTGTGGAATCTATTTGATTTTTGTAGTATATTCTTGGTAGACACTGCACAAATGCCTTTATCGGAGAATAAGATTACTGTAAAAGGTGAGTTTTGACAGAGAAAGCAGAACTATTTATTTTCCTAAACTGTGTTTAGAAGATCTTAGTTGCCATGCTGTAAATATATATATTGTATAATATGTATAAAAACATTATACATATTTTAATAATGCAGAATACTTAAACTGTATCATGTCAAGCTGTAGCTCTCAGGAATAAAAAAATCAATGATTAGATTCATGCATTATAAACCATCTCCTGCAATTCCCACAACACGGTACATACTTTGGCTCCAACTGCAATTAAATTTTATTGATACAATGAACGAGTCCCCCATGACTATATACAAACGGATGAAAAATGCACCAATTTTAGCTTTCAGGATCAATATCTTGGAGACAATAAAAGAGGATTAAAAGCACAAATTAAAGAATGCACCATGGTGTTCTTACAGTGGCTTAGTTGTGCTACTAACCAAACACTGATCATGAAAATGTAATCAGACAATCTACCTTTAGACACATGAAAAACTGATTGGATTTCTTTTTTAGTCGGACATATATTAGAGCTGCAAAGATTAATCGATTAGTCAGTTTGAGTAATTTTTTAAGACAATAGTAAAAATTCAGCTTGTTAAATGTGAATATATCCTAGTTTCTTCTCTCCTCTGTGACAGTAAACTGAATATCTTTCAGTTGTGGACTAACAAGACATTTGAGGACGTCCTATTGAGCTTTGGGAAATACTGATCCCCTTTTGATTTCACAATTTTCTGACATTTTATAGACCAAACAATTAATCGATTTATTAAGAAAACAATCAACAGATTAATCGACAGTGAAAATAACCGTCAGTTGCAGCCCTAATCTATATCCTTGACAGTTACATCACTGTGGGGCTGGCTACTTCTGGTTGAAAGCTCATCCAAATTTGCCCCTCACCCTTGTAGGGAAATGTCAAGCATCCATGGCATATAGAGGATTTATTTCTTGATTGAAAACCTCTATTACTCAGTCCAGCCTTTTGTCATCACCCCTTTCTTAATTCACTGCCTTCTCGCCGCCTCTGTCCCCCTTATTTCCAACCCTTAGTTGTTTTTTTTGTCTCTTTTGCTTTAAGCATAACTTATTTTCTCAATTATTTCTTCGATAATGTCACCCAATCTGCCTACCACATCGGACTACAGTTGGATGCCTCCATTTGCTTGATGGTGCACAAAAAAAAAAAAAAAGAGGGACTACGCTGTATTTTCACATGTATCCCATTGTCAGACGTCCTAAAACATGACTATGTCTTTAGATATTGAATAGGGATGATTAAAATAGATGATTCATATAGAGGCACACTGTGGTTTAGAATGGGCAAGGAGATGAGTCCACAATGATGAGGAATAGTTCAGTAAGTAGTTGATGAGCGATAGTTCCACTTGGAGGTAGACTAAAATAAATGTAAATAATAAAGCAGCAGGAGAACCAAAGTCTCCCGAGGGCTATTACAGAATCATTAGTTAATAATGTGCAACGGACATGGTGGATGTGTTGGAAAGTATTCTGAAATATATAGTGTACAACTGGTCTGCATCAATGAATTCCTTAGAAATTCCAAATTATATCACAACAAAAGCCAATGGGCTTTTTTATACCACATCATTGGGAAAATGCTGCATAGCTCGAGTCCAACTCCCATGACCATTATCTTGTCCTAGACTTAATAGCTTGTTAGTTCACCTAAAGGGATGCTTTGCTGAATTACAACCAGCTGTGTCATCTTTGTGCAGATAGTTAGTTTAGATGAACAACGTTTGACTTCCCTCCATGCTGGCAGTGGACGGAGCTCCCAGTGGGGCAGAGCAGCGGCGGTCTGTCAAGATGCCTAGATCAAAAAATGCCCATATGGTTCTTTGAAAAGTACAAATACTTTTTTTTTAAACCCTAACCAAATAAATTACAGTTTGAGACTTTTCTAAAGTCCTCTCAGTTCCCCAGGCCAACAAATTCTCACAAATCTTGTCGATTGAAACGGTACTGTATCAGTAACAGGGGCTGCCACTATTTTTCACTATAAATTGATCATTTTGTCTATAAAATGTCTGAAAATTGGAAAATATGTCTGTTTAAACTTGGAGGATTCATTTCTATCGAATCACTAATCAGTAACCATTGCAGCTCTATGAGAAATATACTTAAACCACTAAAAGGCAGTTCATGAACATAGAATCACATTATTTCTCCTACTAAAATCCATTACCTTGAACTAATAAACATGTCACTTTGTAACAATTGTCAAACAGCCTGCCATCTGGTAAATGTTTTTTTTGTAGCCAGAAAAAAATCTTTAAATGCAGTCATTTTATCTGTGAAATATTTTGCATGTAATCTTACAATCAGCTTGCAGACAAAAGCTTCGTTTAAATGCAGACTCAGCCGTGGTCCTCTGAACCACTCAGCTGCATTTGCCAGTGTAATTATGTATGGAGAGATCTAACCGACCCTGGAGGTTGAGTCTGTTTGTTTACCATGCATGATCCTCCCATAGACTGTAGAAGAAATGGACAACGTGACACCATTAATTTCCCATAGACAGAGTGAAGTATATTAGAAGCACTTTTTTGGTGGTGGTTGAGCGTTAGCGCGCAGCCTCCAACTGAGCTTGACGACGTAGATGTGACGGGTCTGAAAGTTGTAAGTCTTCTGGTAGCTGTGCCAAGAAAATCATTCCCAATCTTGCACAGAGGGAGAGCGTACAGTAACTGTAACAAGTATCATGGGGGGCCCTGCAGTCCCATGTTGAAGTGTCCTTGGGCAAGACACCGAACACATTAACGTGATGTGTGTGAGTGTTTATTTGATGAGCAGGTGGCACCTTGTACGGCAGCCTCGGCCGCAGTGTATGAACGGTTCCTATACTATGTAAAAGCGCTTTATAAATACAGCACATTTACATCATTAATCAAAAAGAAAATATATTTAAGATGCAATATCGTTCCAGTACTAACCAACAGGAGAGCAATCCCAGATCATGTGAAGATGTGCCATTGGCTTATATTGGGCAGTATGTGCATAAAGGTTAATTATTTTTATGTGATGCATAAGCATGCATTTTCACAGGGGTGAGATATGACCTATGAATGAAATTGTAGTGAATCTGCTGATGGTCTGGATTGTGTGATACTTCCTGAACACTAGACCATACATCATGCCAGTCTAGATCGATACTCAGGTCTGGGCATGAGCCCAGATCCTCTCAATAGGAAGGGCACAGTGACCAGATCAGTCACCAAGAACTGATAAAGCCTGAATAGTACCACCGTTTTTTGGCTGCATAGTAAATAACTTCCAGATAGGATGGATGGACAGCGCCCTCTGCCAGGGAACACTGTATGCCTTGAGAGCTGACCTTAATTGTAGGGAAAAGAAAAAAAGAGGAACGTGGTAGATTGAATGCGTTTTGTAAGTCAGAAAAGGGTATCCAGCCTGACTCGCCTTTTCTTTTAGACAATGAACTCCCCTTTGTTCCCATTGTGGAGGTTGAATGTTATAGGCCTCCCACCAATCAGGAGTGCTTTATTGTTGAATACTGGAGAAAAAGTGTGCCAGTTACAAGCTACACAGCAGTATGTTTCAGCTAATCTGCAAGTTTTGATAAGATGAGAGATAATGGGGCCAAAGTGGAGCTGACACCGTTTATTAGAGATATTGACAAAAAGAACTTCATGGAGGGACCAAAGCTCTGTCATAGCACTTTCTAGGGTACGCCAGCAGACAGACATATCTGGGTTAAACCAGCTAAGGAGGGGTCTTAACACAAAGTACCAAGAATAATGTTTAAAATTTGGATCTAGAGGCCACCATCCTCCTTCCTTTTTGTTTTGTTTTACAATGGGTTTGTCTCGCTTTAACATGTAAGTTTTAAACCATAAAGGAAGCTAAATTTGGTTACAGCATAGAGGATAGAGGAAATGATTGTTTGCTATATCCATCCTTGCAGATACCTATCTCAACTTTCGACAGAACTCACATCCTGTTTTTTCTGTTGAATAAACAGGTAGACAGTGTGTTACTACAGCTATCTGATGTACGCAGAGCTTGATTTTCAAAACACAATGTGCATAGTAGGAAGCACTTAATCATTAATCTTATGGTTATCTATTGGTATTTTAATTTTTTTTCCCCAACAAACAAGTCTGGGTTTTGTAGAGCCTAGCTGTGCTCATTTTATTTCTTTTTTGTCCTTTCAGTCTTTTATCTATTTAATTTTTACTGAAGCTGCTGAGGCTATGAGGACAGGCTGGCTTATAAGCTTAAAAACAGGCCAAAACAACTCATTAACTCAAGCTAGGACTGACGTAAATGACTGGAGCTGTTACAGGTATGAGTGAGCAGCAGCTGTTTAAATGGCACACAATCACCGCTGCAGCAAAACAAGCTGAAATGTTGTTCTACGCTAAACAGAAGATTATAAACCAAGGATTATAAACTCACACACTGAAGATGAGTACCATTTGTGGCCGTTCAGATGTTAACATCAAGGTTTAGTGAATGCCTGATTGTATCAGTTGAACCGACAGGGATCATCACAAAGAGATTTTGCCCAGAGAGTCACTGTGCAATTTAAGATGGTAGGCTAGAACAGCAGTTTGTGTGTAATTGTATATCGTGATGGACACTACTAAACTACTAAACTTAATCACAATCACAGAGCTGTATGAAATTGTAAGAAGATCGTTACTGGAACGATTTCTACTTGTGGCAATGGTCCAAACATGGTCCTTTGGGAAAATCTGGGTAAAGTGGTGGAAAAAATTAGGATTTGGTCTGATGATCACAAAATGGAAAACATATGAAAAACAGCTGGGATTGCTACATTATTTCCACTCAGGTGTTTTGAGGAATGCTAGAGGGTAAAAATGAAAGTAAATCCCTTAACAAAGAATGCAAACACTGTATATATATATATATAACTATCTCATCAAAACTGTCTAGTAATATATATTTAATATCTATTTTTTCTTGAAGCAAATGAGTGATTTCTTCTTTTTACAAAATACACTCAGTTGCCAGTTTATCTGGTAATAGAGGGTACATCAGGGATTGTTGAAACTGTTTGAGGTGGTGATTCAACTGTACAGCCAAAGAGTTTTGTCTTTCAAACATAGATATACATCAAACATAATGAGTGTTAATATTTGATGCTTCACATTAGATTTGAGTATTGATTTAATCTTTATTTACAACATAATTGTGTCTCCTTGCTATTTATTCAATTTAAAAACAATTGTAAGATGTTGTAAGATGGAGGTGTTATCCACAGTTAGCTGCTGAAAGAGACTATCTACATAATGTAAATCATGAATGAGGTTAATTTTAAGTGCAACG
>NC_048426.1:6526432-6527621 GCF_013103735.1 Etheostoma cragini
TCCAAAGAACAAATGGAGAAGATTAAAACATTAAAACGTTTCACAAAGCATAATAAAAAAGTAGTGAATGATATCCAATATGTTCAATTTATGTGGGGAAAAGCCATAAATTTGTCATTTTACATTTCTAATGAGGTAATACATGAACACAGTCACGTTTCTCTTGTAGACTTTATTGGCCACCATGGAGGCAATTATGTGTTCATGTCTAATAGGCCTCAGAGAATACTTTGTGAATAATGGATACAGAGCATCAGATATGAATGTGACCTTGACAATGATAAGACAGGCAAGGCCATCTGGATATGGCTTCCAGTACAGACACCACCAAAAAAATCCACTAATAAAACCCCTCTTGGATAACAGAAAAGAACTTCTGTGCATCTTATAAGAAATCATTACTTTTGGACAACTGAGCCTTTAAATACTGATTTACTCTCAACTATAGTCACAAATCAGAAAGAAAGATGGCGCTCCTGAGAGGGCGACGTCGCGGAGTACTCAGAGTCAAATTGTTTGTTTGTCTATTTCTTGTTATTTTTCGCTACACATACGATAACAGAAGGGTCAGTAAATGGTTTTTACGACCGGGCGGCTCTGCTAAGCCTAAGAGAGTGCAGTCTTTGGACTCCTAGATAACAGCACGCTTAGCCTCTATCCTGAGCTGGCGAGAGATGGGGATAGGACGCTTGGCCGAGACAACAATAGGCCCAAGCGGAGACGCGGCAGGCGGGGAGGGGTCCATCGACGAATCCGGCACTTGGTTAGCAGTGGGAAACTAGCCCTCCCGGTCATACTGTTTGCTGAATCCAGTCTCTGTTAAACTAGATGGACGAGCTTCGGGCTAGGATCTCCATGCAAAGGGACTTACAGGATTGCTCCATGCTGTGCTTCTGTGAAACATGGCTGGGGGAAATGACACCTGACGAGGCGATAACAACAGACAGCTACATGGCCTTTAGGGAGGACCGAAGTGCAGTGGACAGCGGTAAAACTCGCGGCGGAGGAACGGCCGTCCTCGTCAAACAGACATGGTGTACCGACTGTAAGCTTATCTCTAAATCTTGCTCTGAGAATTTGGAGTTTCTAACTTTGAAGCTACGGCCGTTTTATTTACCCAGAGAACTGCAATGCATTATTGTGAGTGTTGTGTACATTCCCCCCTCCGCCAAAGAAGAGGTTGCACTTA
>NC_048426.1:6527721-6535892 GCF_013103735.1 Etheostoma cragini
TTGTGTCCAAGAAGAGCCCTTATAAGTAAACACATAACATAACAACTTATTTATTATCTGTATAATACAATCTTTCTAATCTTTGACAAAATCCACATGTTTATAGCTACAACAAAAAGCCAAGCAATGAAGAGCCAAGTTGAAAAACCAAGCCACAATATTTGACCTGGTAGGACCTGTGTGGGTCTGTCTGCACATCATGTCATCCATGTGTATTGCATTTTGAATCGATTTGTTTTGAAGGGTGACTCGAGAGTGAAAAGCTTAGAGCTAAATGTCAGCAGCTCTGACTGCTCCCTAGTTTACTTCCCTGTTTTATCATGACTAAAAATGTAAAGTTAAAGTCATCCAAGTTTAACTAGGTGACCAAGTGATACAGATCCATAGTCAGCTAAGTCAGATATTCACATCCCTTAGCACATCACAATGAAACATGAATGCACTTCTGAGTGATAAAGATTCTCAACAGTGGATTTGAGCTACAAATACCTGCAGCCTGTCTGCAGGCAGACACTGGCTTCTGAGGCATAAACAAGACTTCTTCCAGGAATCCCTGCAAACTCATGTCTTCTCTGACTGTTCAGTGTGTCTGCTGGGGTTCCAAAATAATAAAAAAATGTGCCTATGACTACACACATTTGCTGAGTCTATGAATTAAAAAAACAATCAAACTAGAGTGAAGTGTCACATTTTTTCTACATGAATTACATAGGGATTTTTTTTTTCTTCTTTTTTTTCTTACATGTAATGGACATAATTGTAGATGAAATAAATGATCTAAGTTGACAGCATTCAGCCCCAAATCCTAAAAAACTGGAAAATTAAATACATATTCATTCATTTCAAAGAGGTATTTCAACTCTGTCCTGGCCAATTGGGTTTATTTGCATTCATGTATTTTGACTAAGACCCATGCAAAAATTCTCTAGCACTGTTGACACTTTCCTCCAAAGGAACCATGCCTTTTCGGCCCTGTGGAGGAACCCCATCCATCTGCTGCACAAAAGGAGATTAAAACAAACGCTAGCTATTTGCCAAAAATACTTAACCCAGGTCTAACCGCCCAAGCTGATGTTTTCCCAAATTGTTAAATTCAATTTCCCTCACTCAGCTATTGTGGAAAGTTGTCATAGTATGTTCTTTAAATCAAAGTGACAGTATACTACCATGGACAGGACAATGTTCAGCTCTAAACCATGCCACCATCCACAACCTTTTCCCTCAACTGAAAATGTAAATGCCAACAAAAGCTTGGCATGGTTCAAAACAGTGACATAATAACTATGTGACATTTAGGAAACTGTCTGCAAGATGTAAACTGTCTACTTGGATAATAGTCAGGAAGAGATATGCAGCAAGCTAAAAAAAGGACCTTAATAAGTCAGATCTCTGCATTTCCAAATAAATATATATATTATTTTAATATTCATTAGATGCATGACTGGAGGCCAAACCACTCTCACTAGTGAATCACTGACTAGAACCCACCAGACATGGGGCCAGAGGTCCTGGTGTGGTGGTACGTTGGCCTCATTATGCCATATGGAATTTTTTTTTAACTTGTCTGCACTAATCCTAGTGAAAGCCAAGCGTACGCCAGCAGACCTGCCAACTTCTGAAATCTGCTAGTGCAAAGGTGAACCCCAGGCTTCAGTATCTACCACAGCTGTCATGTCTGGGTGGATGACTGTGGGAGCCTGCAGCAGAGTGGGCCGCTACACAGGCCGGGTTTATTCATGAATGCAATGGGCAATGGGCCTCCTGTCAATGACTCAATAAGGCACCCAATCAACACTCACCCAACACCACCCACAGGGTGTCATTGAGCTAATGACTACTCAAAATGCACTGCTCAAACATCAGTTGAATAGTATTAGAGCAATGCAGTTTAGAATTCCAAACAAAAAAAAGACAAATTCTTGATTGCGTATTTTAGCATAATATGTGTGTAGATTATATCAAGTATTATTGACCCATATAGCTGCATGAAATCACATTACTTCCCACATGGCTTATTTAAATCCTTCCGTACCTCTCCATAAATAAGAGATTAGGAGAGGTTAGGAGGGATTTCAAGTGATCTGATAGTTTGGTTGTGTTATCATACTTAGAATGAGGTTTCCATTTTTCTAATCTCAAAGTATGGTGTCTTGACAATGAAAAAGGTTCACAACAAGGTCTCTGGATTATGGAATATTGTTATAGGAAAGACACGTTTAAGTGTACGTTTTTTTAAACATTTAAAAAAAGCTTTCAAAGCCACAAATGAAACACCTTCATTGAATTAGGAAGGCAGCAAGAGCCTCATACATTCTCAGACGAGTTCTAATATCCCTGGCATCAAACTGATAATTCTTTCATAAATAAATGGCTCTTCAATACCTGTGCTATGATGATACCATCGACTTGAAGTGCTCTGCCATAGACGTGCACTCTGCACATTGTTTCAAGATGCTGCACTGCCATAGAGATGTTTTCTTATGCCCTATGCACTAGGGCATAAAGCAAGAAAGCTACTGTATATGGAAAGGGAAACTGAAACGCCTTGTTTTATACAGCATTATCAGATCACCCATCAAGGTCAGTCTCTCCCTCACATATTCCTTGGGACATATGACTGCACACACATTTCCTAATGGACAAAATATCAGATTTAAATCAGAAGGTAATTCCCTGCAGTCCCCGGAGTAAAGCGTTTCTGACCAAAATAGGCACGGAATTCAATTACAATGCAAGTGGATGCTTGACTCAGCAATCCACTTTTACATACACCAATGTAATTTAAAATTTGAAATGTGGTTTACAATAGAAAAAAAAAAAAGAGTAAACAGTCATATGATAATGACTTGCAGTATTTATGTCATGTCACTATCCAGGAATACCCATTTGAAGCAATGAGAGATTAGGTTAGTAAACATTTGATGAATGTTTATTTGTTAGTCCACAATGGCATACATCATAATATCACCTGTGTGTATGTTTGCATAGAAAACAATATTAGGGCATGATTTAGTACAGCCACAGTGTATAACAAATTAAAACAGCTGGGTGTGTGTTGCATTTAAGGCAGAAAATGCAGCGTGTATAGCAAAACACCTGTGCCCCCCCCCCCATATGTCCAAACTCAATTCAGATGTTTGGTGTGCCCAGAGCAGTTGCATGTGATATCCTGGTTTTGATAAAAATGTTTTGACCATTTGATGGGTGTGAACAAGTGTAAAATAATCAATCAACTAGCTTAAACTGTACACACACTGCGATGCTACATTCACAGCTATAACCAATGATAAAGTCAATGATCTGGAATGAACAAAGTCATAAGTAAATCTGGCAAATCACCCAGAAATATGGCTTGGCCCTTTTAATCATCATCTTGTTAAAGGCCCTGTAAATAAATATAAAATTAAAAATACCGCTTTTTTGTTAGAAATCCTTACCGGAAGTCATTTTAATACAACAATACTACAATCCACATAATATGCATTTTCCTATGAGAAAATGTAGACTCCTTTTTCTGGCCTGCTTTTTCTATGCAAAATACTAAAAAGGGCAAACAATAGACTTTTAGCACCTAACCATAAATCTGAGCTACAATAAGACAAATAAAAGGGGATAGATATAACTGTTTTAGAGGGACTATATATATATATATATATATATATATATATATTTTCTTTTTTTTCCACATGGTCTACATCTACTGCCTCCAATTTTTCACAAACTTTGAATAAACTAATTCAAACTAATAAAAGGCAAGGCTACCTTCCATCTGAGGTCAGTGATTCCTCTGGTACCGTAATGTAAGCCAACGATGTAGACATAAGCTGTGTAATATCATCGTGTTGGCACCAGGGGAATAAGGATTTAACCAAGCTATCAAGTTTGGCCCACTTGAGTGCTAAGTAGTGTTCAACTCTACCATAATAGAATAGATGGCTTCATCTGCAGAATGCAAGTTCAAGGCATTTCCATATTAGCTTCACTTTTTAGAGCCGGAAGCCCCGTCTATTATTTCTTTCAAAGTCTATAATCTAGAGACTTATTGAAGACTATGTTTCAGGATTCAGTTGCTTAGTATAGCCTTACCATAATCATAAGTGTGTAAGCTTTATACAGTTTTATCCGCTTGGTTAAAAACTTACCACAGATTTGTAGTAATTCTGTTTCTTGATTTCTTGGTCTCAGTATATGTGAATGTTTTGCCATACCAGTCATACTGTATGAAACATCTAGATCTCAAGGGCCATTCCTTTGTCAAGTGTATGATTGGTAAACTTTACTTGAATGAGTCTTTTGGAGGAACTTTAATGTAAAAGTTTCAGTCTTTAGTAAACATGCTCAATCTGATAAGTCATGTCTATTTCAGGTCTGTAGCTCAATGCTGGCATACCTGTAGGGCTGAAGGCTCCGTCCTTGAAATAGTATTTTATAAATAACAAAACACCGCTGATGGCTATTGAAATCTATTGAAATCAAATCAAAGTTACTTCTATCTGCACACAGTTATATCTAAATTAAACCATGCTAGTGACCTTTCAGCAATCAGTATTTTAATCTTTTACATAGCATTGACAGCTGGTAACCCCCAACACACTGTACAGTGTCCCACTGAAGGATTAAAGACGAGCATACCAATAGCAACAACCCTTTCTCTAAGCTCCTACAACAAAGACTTTACAATAAACAGTAAGACATAAGAATGTAAGCAAAAGAGACTAGCACTATGAAATCCCCAGCACGCAATGACTACACAATCCAACAGGCACCACAGAAGAGAAACACAACCTCCACCAGCTTTGCTGGTTCTCAACAAAAGCACAGAGGAAACTGACTAAGCCGCAGCAATGTCCTGTACAGATAAAGAAAGTGACA
This sequence comes from Etheostoma cragini, assembly GCF_013103735.1. NCBI lineage: Eukaryota > Metazoa > Chordata > Actinopteri > Perciformes > Percidae > Etheostoma > Etheostoma cragini. The sequence continues at coordinate 6,532,594 of NC_048426.1, forward strand.
ATCAATATTTCATTACTTCTTATGGCCATATGCATAGCGTCACAGAGTGCAACAATTTAGTATGACCTGATTCTTTCAGTTGATACCAAACACCCACCCTACTTACAACACTCCGCATCGCATTCCCTTGGCTTCCCAGGGTTCACCTTAAGGATACGTCAATTTAAGTGACAGTAAACATGAACTAATACACCAAAGATACTCACTCGCTTCAATCTACTTTCCCAGGATGCATGGCCCTGCTCCTCAGAAGCTTTTTATTCTTGATTTTTAGATTCAGACAGTTTAAAAATGCACTTGCCATAAGCAAATAAGCACAAGTGATTAGAAAATATTCTCCCATTGACTACTGCTTTGTAAGTTTATTACGTACCAACAATAGTTGCAAAAAAGCTCGGCCATCAATTTGTTTTTAACAGACCTTGTGTTAAGGTAGTAAGTTGAGAAAGCACTTTTAAAATTCCACATCATCAGCATATTGCGCTTAATTGGATCCTGGAAAACTGAAACACAGAAAGTAATGCATTTTGGATGAAGGCCAGTGGAGGTGAAACATAACACACCATGTAGTCCGAACGTGTCATGTGTGGCACACAAAAGCAAATTCCTGTGAGCTAAAACGTTCCAGCTTTTCTGAATGCTCTGGTTTCAACAGTTTTTTCAACTTTGGGGTGAGTGTTATGCAACACTTAGCCAGCATTCTATGATTGGTCATCTGCTCCAGGTAGGCAGGACTGAACTGTTTTTTTTAATCTACTGAGGTGTTAAAATTGTCTCATGTAGCTTGCCAATAAGAGCCAACTGGGCTTTTTAGGAGGGGGGCTTAAAGAGACGGGCGCTCCAGCAGAGCATCTCGTCCAGAGGGTAAATACAGGTGCAGCAGCCATGGACAGTGTGAGAAAGACAAAGTGTTTTTTAAACATTAAAGCAAGTAAAAATGTCCTAGTACAAACAAAAAACACAAGTATGAACCTGAAAAGGCTACATAATACTTCCCCTTTAACTTAACCCAAGTAGGTGCTCTCAGCCACTGCTGCCCCAGTTAAAAATACACCTTAATTAGATACATCCAATTAACAATGTAAAGTGCATCGGCCCCTTGCAGCAAGTGAGGAGTACACAGCAGATGGTAGTTTCAATGGTTTGAAATGTGCACTAAATTAAAACTTAATTGGTCTGAGTGGTCTGTTTGATTTTTTAATGGTTGTGTGATCCTGCAACCTTGAGTCAGTGAATCAATTGTTCCCTGAAAGGTGCAAGGCAGTCCATGATTTCCGTTTCTTTCTGTAAGATCTGACTTAAACATTAATGCAATCAGTCTAGTGGATATCAATTGCATTTCCTACTTTCAGAGTATTACTGGGTTTTTAAGAGTTGTCTGCAGGCTCAGGTTTCCAACGTAGGTCTAAAAAGAGAGGAGGGTTGGGTCAAGATGTCCATGAAGTATACAAAGAGACTCTACTCACATTTACAACATTTCCTTTCTTCAGAAAATACAATCTTTACAACAGAATCCATACGGCACCAGGATATAGCAAAAATATAACAATAATGGCTCCAAAAACATTTCATAAATTTAAATAATCTGAACACTTAATTATAGTTGCAGATGTCTCCTTTTTTGCTCATGTTAAACTAAATTAAAAATACTTTAACACAATAAAACTAATCTTAAAACATGTTTCAATAACTTGACCATAAGAATAATATAGCAGCCACAACATTTTACTATATTTTTCACATGAGGAGTGAAAATGACCAACAGTTCACATAGGTTTATAATAATCCACTCCGACTGAAACAAGGAGGCTAAAGGCTGAACCTGAGGCAAAACAAACCATAACTGCTTCATTTAACTTGGATTTCTTCTGTGAGTGAATACATTATGTATTCAGACAGAGTGACATCAAGCACATTACATATTCCAAGGAATCAAAGGATAATGGGGAAGAATTCAGGAACCAAACACAAAATACATATTCTATGCAAATGGTTCACCGGGGACGCAGCTCAGCTTACAGTTTGTTGTGATTAAATCTATGCAATACTGTCAGTTGACTTGTCATATGAAATGTATAAGGGGGGGAGGGGTCTAAGCCACAGTGGAGAGGAAGAGGAGTGGAAAAGTGGGTCATAATCTGAGGACACTGTACTCACTACACTGCAGGAGTGTGATCCTTCGATTGTTCCCATGTACAGTGGGGGAAATAAGTATGTGACCCCTTGCTGATTTTGCAGGTTTGCCCACTTACAAAGAATGCAACGATCTATAATTTTAATCATATATACATTCTAACAGTGAAAGACAGAATCCAAAAAGAAAACTCCAGAAAATCACATCATATGAATTTATTAAAATTGATAACCATCTGATGAGGAAAAACAAGTATTTGACCCCCTGGACAAACAGCATGTTAATATTTTGTAGAAAAGTTATTATTGGCCAGCACAGATGGGATTTTTTCAGAACGGTTTTTATAGTTGGTGACAAGGTTTGTGCACATTTCGGCAGGGATGTTGGCCCACTCCTCCCCGCAGACAGCCTCCAAATCATTCAGGTTCCGAGGTTGTCGCCTGGCAACTCGAATTTTAAGCTCCCTCCAAAGATTTTCAATTGGATTCAGGTCTGGAGACTGGCTAGGCCACTCCAGAACCTTGATGTGTTTCTTCTTCAGCCACTCTTTTGTTGCTTTGGCGGTGTGCTTAGGGTCGTTGTAGTGCAGAAACACCCATCCTCGACCCATCTTCAGCTCTCTCACTGAGGGAGGGAGATGTTGGTCCGGAATTCCACGATACATGGCCCCGTCCATCCTCCCCTCAATACGATGGAGTTGTCCCGTCCCCTTGGCTGAAAAGCACCCCCAAAGCATGATGTTGCCACCACCATGCTTGACGGTGGGGATGGTGTTCTTTGGGTTGTACTCGGTGTTCTTTGCCCTCCAAACACGACGAGTTGAGGCCAAAAAGTTCTATTTTGGTCTCATCTGACCACATCACCTTCTTCCAGGCCTCTTCTGAGTCGTCCCGGTGGTGAATGGCAAACTTCATGCGGGCCTGTACATGTTTCTTCTTGAGCAGGGGGACCTAGCGTGCGCGGCAGGATATCAATCCATGACGGCGTAGTGTGTTACCAACCGTTTCTTTTGTAACTGTGGTCCCGGCTGCCTTCAGTTGATTCATCAGTTTCCCCCTTGTGGTTTTGGGATGATTCCTCACTGTTTGCATGATCAGGGACACCCCACGAGGCGAGATCTTGTGTGGAGGCCCAGACCGAGGGAGGTTGGCGGTGGTGTGGTGCT
>NC_048426.1:6535992-6558987 GCF_013103735.1 Etheostoma cragini
CAGGTGTATTTGATGTAGATAATTGGTTGGGATTGGGGCTGTGTCTTAAAGAAAGACTAACTGGCTTGTAGGAGCCAGTTAGTCTGCAGACTACCAGTGGATGGAGGCAGCAGCATCTGTGACTCTGTTCTCAATGGGATGCAATCCCCAACCTCTACAAATACCACGACATTACTGCTCAACATTAACATATCTATTAAAAGAAAACTAAATAATAAGAAATGCAATATATAAACACCATATTTTCCTCTGTTTAAAAAAAGGTTTGGATTACCAACACAAGCAAATTTAGCAATGTTAAGGTGACAGATGACAACCAATCGTATTCTAGACTTTAGTCTTTTTCTTTACTTCCGTTGCTCTTTAATTTTATTTGTTCTAAGTTTTAATTTTATTCATTCATCACTGAATACTATCTATCCCACCGTACAAACATGCAGAGCAGAAAAAGATCAACTCTGTCCGTCTGACTTAGATGGATTTCTCATGTCATGGCACATAGCACAAGATGTAACAGTGGCGTAAATCTAATCCCTTGGCCCCTCAGGACCAAAAGTCAAGCAGATGGATTAGAAGCCTGAGATTTACTGTAAACAACATATAAGCCCATATCAGAAATATTTGCGTGATACGTATTGTAGCATGAGTGGTGATGGCCCAGTGGATACGACACACGCCTTTGGTGTGGGTTAAATTCCCACTGTGATAAATCAACCAATGTGTCCCTGAGCAAGACACTTGTGCTATAGTGGCTCCAGAGGCGTGTGACCTCTGACATATAGCGCATACAGCAATTGTAAATCGTTTGAATAGAGCATTAGCTAAATGACATGTAATGTAATGCATGAGCATAAAGAAACTCCGTGCTTGACAATAAACTTAATGTGTCTACTGAATTCAACCAGCATTTGACCAAATTCCTTATAGTGCCGTCACATGTAAATGTAAATGTGCTGTATTTATATAGCGCTTTTCCAGTCTTAACAACTGCTCAAAGCGCTTTTACATCTACAGGAAACATTCACCATTCACACACATTCATACACTGTGGCCGGGGCTGCCGTACAAGGTGCCACCTGCTCATCAGATAAACACTCACACACATTTATACTCCGATGCGCAGCACCGGGGGCAACTCGGGGTTCAGTGTCTTGCCCAAAGACACTTCGACAATGACTGCAGGGGCGAGGATCGAACCACCAACCTTCCGATTGGCAGGCAACCGCTCTACCACTGAGCCACAGCCGCCCATGCATCCTCTCTCTCTCTTTTACATCTCTTTTTTTTATTTACACTGGTCAGGTAGTAAATGAATGTCCTTTAATGGTCAATTGCGTTAATAACAATGCCTGTGCGCACCAAAGCAAAGTTGTGTTTGACCTGGTTGAAAGAGGGTCTATTAAGAATGTTGACCTACTAAGATTAACCAGAGATTAACCACAGATGTGGGTTTAACATCTGACACCAAGGTTCACCAGTGTTACTGTAAAATTATCTGGTTTATCAGTTAAGTGTATGAACTGCAGCGCAGATTAATATCTGCACCTAAAATGCGAGTGACGACTAATTTAAATGGTCCAGCATGGCCTTAATGTGCATTGGCAGCTTTTCGTTATATGAGTCTGGTGTAGGAAATGTCTGGATCCTCACTGTGCTGCATTTCAATAAAAAAACACCTGTTGTCTGCATCCAGGCGCTGTCTAGCAGACACACGATAGACTACAACTATGTGACAATTGACTACTTGATTCTCCATTGCACCCAAACAAGCGGCTCTATGAGGGTGAGAGGCAGACAGAAAGGTAACAGAAATGTTGCTGATCCTGGACCACCTTGACTCTCCACCACATCAAAAAACTTTTTGGTGCTGCCCTTTCACAGGTTAGACCCAGCACTTCCCACCAACCTGCTGTGACCCCCCCGCGCTGGGGTTTGGTTGGCTGAATTGGGACTGATGCTTATTGTCGCTCTGCCGGAGGAGAAAATGCTATACTTGCGGTATTTTGTTGTTGTAATCACTTCACGAGCGTTTGACGTCCTGCCACTGTTCCAGTTGCTTATCCTCAAAGTGGAGAGAGAGCATACGACCGTGAAATTTAATTTAATTCTGTATATTGATCCCCAATGGCCAAATTACAATTACAATTTACACTCTGTGTCCACACTTTATTAGTAATCACACACAGTCCTGAACTACACAGTCCTGAACTACACACACAAACACACACACAAGTGGCATCTGTCCAGCCACCAATCCACACTTCCTTCTTTTTGGCCCACACAGGGAGTTGAACCAGTGACCCTCCGGTTCCCAACCCAACTCCCTATGGACTGAGCTAGTGCCACCCCCTAAGGTGGAAAAAAAGAAAGTGGAGCGGGAAGCTACGCAGAGTTGTTGGGTGCAAAACTTCCTACTACAGAGAAATGAAATGCAATGAACAGTGAGATACCATTCCTCTGCTGGTGTGGTAAGAAATATAAAAAGGTACCTTTTTTGATATGCTTTGGTCTTGTGAACAACTTTTGTTATTTCGGAAATTTGTTAGAAAGTTGATATCTCAGTGTTGTTTCCCCTCAATGTAACTGATCACCTTTCACCTCGTTTATGTCTATTGAGAATTAATATGTCGGACAAGTGGAATAAATATGAAAGCATGTACAGAGATCTTGCTTTGATGGCAAGCAGGAAATTCACAGCTTTTAAATGGAAGGCTTTCAAACCCCCCAGCAATAGTCCACTGGTGGAATGAACTCTCAGGCCACTTTAAAATAGAGCACTTTTACTATAAGAGTAAATACACAACCTCAGACTTTTTGAAGATAAGGCCATCTCATAGAGAATTTGATTTTATGAATTTGTACATTACTATTAGGAACTATAACAATATCTGAGTGCATTTATGATATTGTTTGGTTGTTTTATTTTGTTTTAATTTTTTGTCTGTTTTTGCATGTCTTGTTTATGTTGTCATATTGGGAAGGAATGAAATTACTCTATGAAAAATCTTCACACTGTTTTACAAAAAAAAGAAGACAATTCAGAAAAAGTGTTTTGGTGTTCCTGAAGTGAAAGCCAACTGCCAAACATCTGCAGAGATTAACATGTGTACTTCAGTAGTGTAGTTTTCTTTTCATCCGGTTGCAATTTAAATGATCTGCTAATGGAAAAAGGGGTTTGAATGGAAAGCTCTTAATTACTAAGAAAAATCAATACTGTGGTCTGTGTTGCACAAAATTGATGCTCTCTGTGAAGACAATCTGGGACAATATAGTGGTGTGGTAGAGTTAATTCTAAATTCAATTGCACTGGAGACAAACATAATTAACACCCAAAGTATAATAATAATAATAATAATAGTAATAATAATTATAATTATAATAATAATAATAAACCAGTTTCCGAAAGAAAACTCTATTTAAGAAACATAATTCTGCCAAGAATTTCATTCACTGTCTTCCTATGGTATTGGTCCAGCAGAATGGACCAATACCACATCCTTTTTATGCTTCCTTTGCTTAATGCATGAATTACAGTGAGTCACATTATTAAGTCACAGTATTAATATGTGCCATGTGGAATCAGCACCACGGATAGAGTCTGACAATGCAAACAAATTACAAGCTGCAATCCTACATGACCTATATTGGAAAAGAAAACAGGACTAATAGATTGCAATATCTCCAACGATGAATGAAAACAGCAAAGTCCCCTATAATGTCATTTAAAAATGTGTTTCACACATACAGTCATTATTGATTGTTGTTATCCTGAGGGTGTCTCCACAGTTTAGTTAGACTAGGGTTGGCCTTCGTGTTGGTTTAATGAACATTGACGAAGCGTTTAGTATCTAGAAGATATAACAGATGTTAAAAGAGTCTTTAGAGTCTGATAATTAAACTGACTAAATGACTCAGTTTTGGCTATTAATGTTAAGTCCTTTTACTAATATATACATTTACAAAATAAAATCGAAAAATCAAAATTGAGTTGATACATTACTATATATGAATGAAATTGCTTTTGAGAAATAAAAACCTGTTTGTAGTAACTACAGCCCTTGGGTCTTAAATTGGTGGAAATTACAACAAGCCTTTATGATGTAGAAATACTTTGTATTCAATCGTGCCTGTCGCGTAAATAAATAACAAAAGAAAATAACTGCATTAGAGTAATGGGGCCTCTCTTTGAAAGGGAATCCAGCTCTAGCAACTCCCGTTCCTCTGCTTGACTGAATGAAAATACTTGCTAATCCTGTTGAAATGGCCCATCGTACACGTGCAGTAAAAATAGCCCAGCAGAGTGCAATGTCAGACCCTTGTACGTGATCAAGGGCAAAGTAGTGTGGCTCACTGACCTCCGAGAGCCTGGTGCCGACGCAACACTCACTGAGGGAGAGAGGGGTTAAGGCCAAAAACATCCATGCCATGTCAGAGGCAAAACACTACATTTATCAAGTTAAAGATGTTATTTTTATTATTTCAAATTAACTATGAAAGATTTTAAGAACTTTTAAATTCAAGCATTTGTGTCTGCTTCCCTTATTCTTGAGGGACTTGGAGGCTGTGCTGGTAAAAAAAATTAAAAAAGTAAAAATCTGACATTTTCTTTTGGAGTAAACCATGTTTTTTCTTCCCTCTAAATAATCAATTTCTTTTATTTTTATTTTTTTTAATTCTTGCTTTAAGACTGTCCAAAATGATAACACTTGCATCACCAAAGGAAAACCATTGGACCAACTATAAATACTAAATGTAACTCTAATAAACAAAACGATATGTACTAAGACATTTCAATCCCACTGCTTTGCTCCAGACTTAATGTGGTTTAGTTGTGGATATGGAGTGCATGACATATTCGCGGGTCTCTGGGAAATTATTTGTCTAACTTTATATTTTCTCTCTTGCAAAACAAATTAACTGACCACATCTGTAAATACTGTCAAGTTTCCCGAGATGTGTTATTCCCAAATACCAGAAACTATCATAAAGAACATTAATTCTAAGCCTTCAGTGCTTATAATTTTGAAAGATGTAAATCAAACTTCCTCTCCTAACTCAACAGCCTCTTGTCGGTGATTTAAATTCAGAGAGTGCTACATAGTTTCAAAGACCTACTTAGCATTGTAATACAATGGCTGAAGCAACCGAGAGGTAAAGGCCGGAGACAGAGGAGTGTTTCTACAGCTAGGGGTGCTTAAGGAAAACACTAAACAACTACACACAATGCATTACACTCAAAGACGAAGGACAAATAAAACTTACGCTTTGTTTAATCCAAAATAAGCATGTAAAGGGTGTGTTGCTGGACATAACTGTGTGTGATACACTCTTGGTTCCTTTATGGAAAGCCCCTCCAGATGCTCTACTGAATAATTTCTACTTTCTACGCAAGGACAGAAGGCCATTTTAAAAGGAGTGAATAGACACAGAAGAACAGTGAGCTACTAGCTGTCTTAAACCTTCAGTCCACTAACACGGGACAATTCTAATCTTACATTCACAGATATAGGTCAGTGATTATGCTCTGCTTAGCACAGGGCTTTGCATTATACATAGCAAAGTATTCTCTATGTGAACAACGTATACATCTCTGATATCCCTCAGCAGTGATGGGATGGACTGGATGAATACGTGCTGGTGCATTGACAACTGTGCTTGAACAGTTCTGTTTTGTTGAGGAACAGACTCCTGCACGCATCACAAGCCGGACAAGAATGTATTGAATATTAAACTGAAAGTAACCGGGAACGTTCAACTTTTGAGTGCTCTGTGCCCCCCCCTCTGCACCATCAGTTCAATAATCAAGCAATAGTCCTGTAATGGTCCACTGGTTTGCCTTAATTTACACTGAGATGACACAAATAAAGTCCATATGCACGTACTCTAGAGCTGGGCAATATATCGATATTATATCGATAGCGTGATAGGAGACTAGATATTGTCTTAGATTTTTGATATTGTAATATGGCATAAGTGTTGTCTTTCCCTGGTTTTAAAGGCTGCATTACAGTAAAGTTGTCATGTTATGAACTTACCATACTGTTCTAGATGTTCTATTATTTACCTTTACCCACTTAGTCATTATATCCACATTACTGATGATTTTTTATCAAAGATCTCATTGTGCAATTATTTTCTGAAAGCACCAATAGTCAACACTACAATATCATTGCGGTATCAATATCGAGGTATTTATTCAAAAATATTGTGATATTTGATTTTGTCCATATAGCCCAGCCCTAAAGCATTCCCTTCACTATACGGTTAGAAAGAGGATGGTGGTAATATCACACTGTAACACAACCAAATGTTAATACATGATTTACGCACTCAGCCACACATACAGCACTGTGTGCTAGGCTTTTGCTGTTTGTTTAAAACCAGTGTTCCTCTCTACTGGGTCATCCAGATATAAAGGCATAACTGAGTATAGTGGAAATAACTCAGCTCTCAATCCCAGAACTTGGGTCATAACCTGACCAAAACAAAACCCACAGACATTAGAAGTCACCAGCGTATCAAGTTTTCCTCATATTGGTCTTTTTGGCAAAAGCAGTTGGTAAACAACACTTTGCCAGGTACTTTCGAGAGCAATGCCAAACATATTAGGTGCAGTTATCTTAGCTTTGTTCAACAGCTATATTTATTCTGAAAAAACTAAGCAGGCAGCAGTGTTGCAGGCCACGTTTTGAAGGTCTTGTCTGGGAATCGACCGCACAGAACTCAGATAAAGAGGACTCTGGATTTTATTTCAAGACCTTTTCAACTTGCCTTTTATTATATCAAGGCATTTGTCATGATACACCTATGGGAAGAAAGGAGAGTCTTAATTTGTTTTCAGAGTGTTTTTTTTAATAGGAATGTGGATCTTTCAGATGAATTTGAGGAGTGCCTATGATTGGCATTTTTCACATTTGCTGCATCATTATGTGTAGGACTCACACTACTTTGATACTGGTCTTGTCTTGGTCTCGATCCACTCTGGTCTTGGTGATGACTTGGTCTCGGTTTAGGTGGTGTTAACCACAAAAGTGGCGGGCAGTCTAATCATGGCCGTGACCATGGCCAATACCAGAGGGGTTTGATAAGCTCCAACAGCACTTATATGAATGGATTGGATCAGTGCAACACAATGAGCATGCTAATTAAACTGATGTAGGGACAGGAAAACATGGGAACTCCACACAGAAAGGTCTCAGCTGACCTCCAACATGTGCAGGAACTAGTTACTATGAGGCAACAGTGCTGACTGAATGCTCACATAAATAACGGGTTTTCAAGCCTTGCTTTGAAAAAAAAGGGATATACAGGCAGCCCAAAAGGAATGGATGTATGTTATCAACCATTAAACCACTTCTCCCATTTCTCAAAAGGTCCTCCTCCACATAATGTTGCACCAGTAGAATTGGTTTTGGTGTTTTAAAACCAACTTTGTTCAGCAACAGGTCTATTCAATCTCCATTTAATAGTGACAAAGGCAGAGACAGCTGTCAGCTGCTGCAGAGCCTGTATTTTGCCAAGCTCCATTCAGATTGGCCTTTCTTCTGTCCAAAGGGGCCTGCTGGTTCAGCTTGTCCACCAATCCTCTGACAGAGCAACACAAGGAAATCTTCTGAACAACTAAGATTTGTTCCCCATTCGGAGGATGTTTTTCAGGCTGGGCGGGATTGCAATGAGGCCTTCTGGGTATTTGAAGCCCATTGTTCAGAGAGCTTTAAAAGGAGCTCCTTCCCAACATGGTCTGTGTGTGATTAATAATAGAATGTATGCTTTGCTGTCAAATGACAAAGCTGATCATTTGATGCACTTCTTGAAAGCTTGTTAACCATCTTCATTGGGTTTTGCTGAAGTTAACAACTACATTTTTAATATACATGAGACAAGATTTTGGGTATTTCAGACTTTATCCAGAGAAGCATCCCTTTCCCACCAACTGAAAATACTAATGTCAGGTACGGACAGGACTTCTTCCTAGAAAAGGTTTGGCATCTTTCCTTTAACATATCGAACATATTTAAATTAGATTGGCCAACATGAGTATTAGTCTTAGGCTCATACTAATATTCATGTCGGCTACAAACTACAAGTATTAGGCTACATTATTTGTACTCGCAATAACATTTTGAAGCCGCAAACAAGTCAAGCACTCTACTGTAGAACAGTGTTGTGTAGTCAATAATTTACGCCAAAAATGAATGTCAATGCGTGTTGTGTAAGGATTGAAATCTACCTTGAAAATCCAAATTCTGGTTCTTCCTACAACATGAGCAGGTCAATCTAGGTCTGTGTGAACAAAAAACAATAGCAAACACTAGACTGTAAATGTGATAACACGACTCTCGCAGCTAAACTGACACCTCATCTGACTGTGAAATGTTTATTTCTTGGGTTTGGCTTGTGGTTCCACCTTTGGGAGCGACAAGTCTTGGGAATGTTTGTTTTAGGTTGGATTTTGCTTTTCCAAGCTGCCCTTGTGCAACCTCTATTTTATGAAAATCGCCTATACACTTTCAAGCAAAAACACTTACAATTCAGCCAGCTTTTATCAAATTACTTTTCCTGCGGGCCTCTGTGAGCTATTCATGCATGCAGAATTGTTAGAAAAGCACATTGCCCATTGATGGCACTACCAAACCCGGACTGAGAGGCAGACACATTGACAGATCCAAACCACTGCAATTCCCAAACTGCAGACAGAAAAGGGCCAGAGGAAACTCCATCCTGTTTTTTATCTCAACTGTTAAACACAAACAAGGCTATTGCGAGTTACACAAGTGATCAAAAAGTAACGGTAAAGCAATTGGGACTATAGTACTAGAGAGTATGGGTGGGAATCACCAGACGCCTCCCGATACAATATCATCATGATAGTTATGCCACAATACAATAGTATTGAGATTTTAAACATATTGCAATATTCCGCCATATATTGCAATTTATTACCTTTTTTCCAACTTCTAATGTTTTCCAATTTCAAATGATGTTCCCAAAAGAAAACTTTGTCAACATCTGTTTTTCTAAAAGGATACATTTCTCTCATTGTTCATATCATTTCAGTTGTATTGCTGAAAAATGAGATTGTCAAGCAAAACTGACCAAACTGTCCAACACATATATAATAAAAGATCCCAACGTGGCGCCTGTGTATCGATACAATTATGCCACGGAAAATACCCAGATATTATGCTGTATCAATTTTCCTCCCCACCCCTACTTGGGGAACCTGTTGAAATTCAACAGTTGCTTGTAATACATATGGATGGATTTGTTTTTATGTCACAGTAGTGTTTGGTAATACCCACTTACAGACAATAGACAATATCTAATTCAATATTTTTCTATAGTATCAAATCTCAACATTTACATAATATTGTTATTATACTGATATTTGCCCAAGCTCTGAACCAATGTTGGTTAAGAGCATGGTAAAGATGCATAGCTGCAGCTGCTGTATGCTATTCCTGGTAAGAAAATGGGCCATATTGGCCTACATCGCAGTGGTTTAATGGACTGAACTTGATGAACCTAAAAAGCCAAACTGCTCCAAAATGCTGGTATCACAGAGAGCCAACCAGTCTCACCTGATTGTTTTTAAATCAACTCTTTGCTGATGAGCGGCTCCAAATCCAGCCCATAGTCACTGAGTTAATTACTTGAATAATCATGCACGTCATCATAATGCTAGAACTGAGGGGGATCAACTGGGCCAATTTTAATGAGCCAAAAAGGCTGGCCTTTTTCCTATTTCCAACTGAAATGTAGCAGGAGGACATCATTCTCATAATATTTACCACAGAGTGTAAGGCTGGAGGAAGGTAAACAGAAATTATTTGTTAGGGACGGCCATTTATTACTTTGTAAAGGCTCCATTGACTAACTAGCAGAGCATAAGCATAGCTACTATGCCATCCACTATTGTAAAATCTCGGTAAGTATATTTCATGTTTTGCCCTGTAAATGACCTTAAAAACCCCATGATGACTGTGCCGACTGCAGAGCTGGTGATGCTTTTATGTCTAAAGAATTAAAGAAACTTTTCTAGGTTAATCTAACTGTGCCAGTATTGGCTGTAACTTACAAAAAGCTTAGAAGTGAATCACAAAGTGCCTTTGCACTTAGTAGTTTAGCCTCTGAATCTTTCATGAACAGTGGATGCGTGGACCGTAGCTGTTAAACTGGCCAGAACCACGCAGCGCTGTTAGAACAGTGCAACCATTTCACCACAGAGGTGAAATAAATCTTTCCAATTAGATTGTCATTATTAGAATAAATGAGAATGCAGCAGACATTGCACAATTTTCCACATACATAAGAAAGACTGCACAATGGAAATGCCCTCCAGTGAATCTGATTTATCTATGATATGTTAGGAAACAATGATCAGCTCAATCAGGAAAGCTGCACCTGGCTCACCAGTCTCTTAGACCACAATCATTCATTGTTGATGAGCATTGTTTTCAAGTTTGTGTCTGCTAAACAGTACAACATGAAACAGAAAACACAAGAAAGGTATAAATGTCCATTAAAAGAATAAGTTCTCTCTTGGCTAAGCACCACTGCTGAGAACAAAAACGACGCCGCAGGTCTTAAAGTGTTATGATATTTTAGGGAAGTGTTCAACAGTGCTGCTTAGCAGGGATTCATTCTGACAGTCTGTTATAATACAGCTCAAACAGTCTCACTAGTGTGTAATGCATCGCATAGTGGTGAACATCAGTTTTCTGGTTTTAATCAAATCCAGAATCCAGCAATCACACCTTCCACTGATCGTGGCAGATTGTTGAAAATAAGCCAAATGGGTCACTCAGCTTTTTATCTGGCTGGCTTCAGACCATTCACTGAGTGTATTATGGACTGAATGGATTTGGTTGACTTGCAGCCAAAGCAGAAAAACTATCCTCTGCAATTACATTAACTTACAGTCTCTGCAATCCACACAGACGATTGTCAGAACACAGAAAATCCCCACAAATGGCGTGCTGTCAGTAAATGTATCATATGCCATTAAGGCAGATGGCATCCATTGTCCTACAGAACCTTGCCCAGCACAGTTAATTGTTCATGTGTTATCATGTGAAGTATAAGGCTTATGTTTTGCCATGGCTACTATTACCATCTGTCTGACACACACACACACACACACACACACACACACACACACACACACACACACACACACAAGTACATAACACTGCAAAACAACCGTCGGAATGCTGTAAATTTCCTAAAATGTTAATTTGACTCTATTTTAAGAAAGGTGGAGGCTTTCAGATCAGCCTATTTTTGCTATCATTTCTATGCTGTGAAGAATTGTAAATCTTGTTCCACTTGCACCCACTCACTCTGTAAAGACTTCTTTACATGGAAAGGTTAGTGAGTCAATGAACTTGGGTCCCTAGCACGGAAATGTTTGGGTTAATTAAGAGAAAGTGAAGTTTGACAACACCACATGGAATCTTATCTTGCAGGAGAAACCAAAGCATTATTGGAGAATGATGCTTTGAATCATTGGACGTCAGCGCCTTCAAACTAATTCATCACACTCTTCATCACACACACATAACAGTAGGCGTAGTTGATGCCATGAGACAGTACTTAAAGAGCCAGCATTTAGGATCAAGATATTGTTTAAAAACAAATATCATATTAAATCATCTAAATCTATCATAAAAGGACTTAAAAATTGCCTACCTTATGGGTGTAAGGTGCTTCTCCCAGGTTGATTCCATCTTTTGCAAGTTTGTCCCTTAACAATACCCTGAGCTTGAGTTTGGGATAAGTCACAAAGTCATTACAATCTGTGAATCTCAGGTTATGGTTTCCAGGACAGGATGCTTCGTGTCTTCCTGGGGTGCAGAAGTCATCTTCTCTGTTTGAGTGGTTGCAAGCAGAAGGAACCAGAGGCTCTAAGGTGAAGTAGTAGCCAGGTGATTTCCTTTCATCTTCATACTTTAGCTTGTGCACTGCTGTGAGCAGCCTGTGTCTGTGGTACTTAATGTGGACACCGATGGCGTCGAGGTCTGGCTCCCCAATCTGTTTACACACTTCCAAATCATCATACCCATTGTCAATGAAGGACTCCACGTACTGGGCCAGATGGAGCTTGGACAGCCACTCGTGGACGAGGTTTGGCCCTTGGGTCATCTTCAAACAGGAGCTACAGGGGTTTTGGGAAGAGGCAATCCACAACTCCCTTCCAATGTAACATCCAAAAGTTCAATTCTCCAAAATTAAACACATCTATTAGTTGTGGCCGGAGCAATAGAAAACGATGTGAATACATATCAGGAGACAGCAGGCTGGATGTTTTTCTGAAACACCTTGAACCGTCAGAACTCGAAGCCCGACGAAGTTCTCTTGAGCAACAACTGTGAAGACAGATTCAAGCTCTCTGCTGACCCTGAGTTTTGACATCTCTTGGATGCATGTCAATTAGCATATTATGAGAAAACCCCGCGGCATGAAGGAGCTTGGATTGTTTTTAAGCCAAAGAGTCCAAAAAACGAAGAGCGTGACGCAAACACTTAACTTAGCAATTACCGTTTCTTGCTAACTTACTTTCTAGCGTCGAACGAAGGAACCGTAAAGTTAACTAGGGAGAAAACAATTTAACCGAATTGACCACATTTCTGTGAAGTTATCCTAGACAGAGATGGGTAAACAGCCAGTGGGCGTCTTCTCACGCTGCATGCATCCTCTTTGTCCCACTCATCGAAACGGTTCCAGGGCAAGACGCTCAGGTCCGTCAAACACTCACCCGGAGAAAAAATTATAAAAAAAAAGTTCGACGATAAAGCCAGGGCCGGTCGTAGAAAAGAAAACAAACAAAATAAGCAAGGCCTCCTCAGAATGCACTTGTTGTGGCTTGCTTTGTGCTCCTAGCTTGTAACTTTGCTGTCCCTCCGCTCCACGCTCCGGTTTGGTGACTGTGAGGGAGATGCTCAGCCTCGGCTTCTGTCATAAAGGTTTTTACTCCGATGGACGACGGGAGTTTAGCGAGCAGTGGCGCCACCTGCCGGGGCGTCTGGGAAATGTAGGAGGGAAACTAAAACGAAATTAAATGTAAAATAAATCAATTAAAACAAACAATGAAATCACTGATAGAAACACATGATAATGTAAAATACAAAAGTAAACAAAAACAAAAAAATACCTCTATTATTTTAACAGTATCATATATTATATTAACAGTCCTGCACAACATAACTACATACATGACATACAGTAATACTAGGAAAAAGGGGCCAAATATTGGCACTAAAATAATAATGGACTGACGCCATTATTGCTTTTAAAAGTTTATGGTATACCAGTGTATAGGTCCTTCCCAAATGAAAACAAGTAAAAAGAAAATCCTAGAAAAACACCACGACATTACCAGTTACAATGTAGGATAAAGAGATGATGAAGATATATCTCCTACAACTTAAACATTGGCTGCAAAAAATGTGTCTATGTAAAAAGTGACAAAGATTTTTGATTTGCGGCACTTTGTTTTTCATGCATGATCTCTTAACTCTAAATGGAAACCACATCATTCTTATTGTGCATTAAATTATTTGTGGAATAAATCAGGGACACACCAGGCTGTTTCTCAGAGTGATGAGGGCAGTGTTGGACCCTGCTTGAGAGTTCTTGAGCAAGACATTTAAATCTATCGCTTACACCTCTGACCTGAGATGGGACATCAGTTAAAAAAACAACAACCAGTAAAACATTGATTTCTAAATGGAGTCAGTGAGCTAAACAGTACAACATAAAACAGAAAACACAAGACAAACATGTTATGATTGGTTTTACATTTATTTTTCCATTGCACAATAATATCTATATATAATGTATCTACAGTCTAAATTGTTTGTGGCAGCAGATTAAGTCATACATCCATGTGAAATTTGTTTTAATAAAACTGTACAAAAATTGCCTACTATGAGAAAATACTGCAACTCCACAGATATTCATCCCAGAAGACGGACAGATGGATGGAAGTATGGCGACTGAGAAACCCTCGAGTTCTCCTGCACGGTGCTGTGAGCCTAGCTTTGATGTCTACGCATGTCTACAGCGCAGGGAAAGCAAGAGATTTCATGAAGCAAACAATGACAGAAACATATGTACCAATAACATAAATAGAATCTCTCACAGTTATACAATTGGCATGAATAAATGAAAATGGGACACCTTTAGATGTGTGATGAGGACTTCAGTTTTGATCAACATGGTGGTGGATAAAAATGCCAAAAACAGACAAATCTCTAAAAGGGATAATACATGGTTGTTTCAAGTTTGTAAACACCTAATATCATGCATCCTTCAATGTGCAATAAGAGACCATTTAGACCATATATGTTGCAAACTGAAGCATTGAGGCCACAATTTGCAGAAAGACTCAGTGGCCCACCAAGAGGAGATGACCCTCCTGCAGTAGCAAAGCTTGAATCTGAAATGAGCATGTCGAATATATAACCCAAAAACGGTTTATTGTCATGTCTGGATGATGTATGCACAACCATTGTTTGGACATTAATGTGAGTTATTTCAAAAATTACATTAAAGGTATTTGATTTTAATAGATTAAAATTAAATGTATATACTGTATATATTTGTTTTCAAATATATAAATATATAATAGTATCATTAACCTGACGTTGAAAACAAATCTGAGAGTGAAGCAATTAGCATCCTTGGCAAATGACACAGTTATAGTTAAAAACATAGGTACTGTCATGTTTTGGTCCTTTCGAAAACAAGCAAATGTGACGCGAAAACACAAACACATTAAAATAATTCAAACAAAATTATTAAGTACAAAAAATAGTGCAAAAATCACATAACTGCTGTTTCAGATGAGTTTCAAATCAGACAGCTTAAAGGGAAGCGTTTTATTCCAAAATGCTGTGTATCTATCTTGGAACTGCAACCATTTTCCATCAGTGGTACGTGATCTTATTTTGGAATTCAACTCTTCAAATTCACTTTGCCTGTTATCTGAACACATGTACAGCAGTTTGAGTAATGAGGGTGGCATGCCTATAAGAAGAAGCTAAAGTCGATCCACTCCCCCCCTCCACCCTCCACACAGCAGACTTCTTGACTTAAGAGTGCTTGGTGCATGGTCTCCAGACTGTCTCTTACCATTTAGGAAAAATCAAGACAACTCTGTGAAATTAAGCAACTCTTTGGTGTCGGAAAAGAACGTGGCTGCAAAAGTACAGTATGTAACGTTGCCTGAACCTGCACTGTCAGATTTGTGTCCAGCTGTCCCCTTATTTACAACATTTGGCAGCAATCTGGAATGACAAAGTCTCGTCTCTCTTTTCAAAATAAAAGACCAACAGAAAATGCCCCTACATTGACAGAAATAGCAGCATATCCTTGCCTGTCATGAAAAAGAAATCTAATTACAATAGAATTCTAATAAACCACATTGAAAACCACTGTCAAGCAAAAACCTTAAAAGACCTTTTGTAGTACACTGTATCTATGTAATATTATAAATATTGGCGTCCATACACATATTCCTGAATATATGTGTGTACACACACACACACACACACACACACACACGTTGGTTCAGAGATGGCCAATGGCACTGCGTGGAACACTCTGTGGTGCTTGGTCATTTCTTCTGGCAGCTACGAACACACAGACAGCATCACCATTTCGCTGTAAGAGACAAAAGCTTTTTTGTCCTTACACACAGAGACGAGACACAACTCCGCTATGACAGACAGAATGCCCAAAAGAAATTTGAATAATCATGTACACATAGAAACTTTATAACAAAAAAAAAAGTAATTGTAGCCAAAATATACATTTATGCCAATAGCATTAAAGACATTCTTTGTCTTGCCCTACAACACATCATGCTTCTCATCCGTGACTTAGCTACCGCCCCTTGAAAGCTAGAAGAATATAAGACTTCAGGGGTTTTCCAGTGTATCAACTCTTCTCTTTACTGACCGATAAATGTAAACTCTTCATTAGGGGTAAACATTTGTATCACTTTTTTTGCGCATTTAATTGACCAAAAGAAAAAATTAAAAATCCAATACATAACATAGACACTTCTTTTATTTCCTAGCTATTATATATCTATCTATCTATAGGGTTCCAATAAATTGTCTAATTAATATAAAACCAAAGTGACTCTCAGAAAACACGCCATTTGTCTTTCTCCCTTAAAACAGCTTGGTTGGAAAATCCTGTGTAAAAGAACTTGTCGGTGATGAACTAGTGTACTACCAGCCCTTATTCGGTGAGAGGCAATAGATTCATCATCTCCCTGTCTAGTTTTAATGGTTCTCAGTGCTTGAAAGGCCCTTTCTTGGATTGACATAAACAAATTAGCATAAGGACAGAAGTTGAACACTTAAAAAAATAATTTAAAACAGAAAAACAAACAGCAACTCAAGTCCTTCATTGATTCAATCATTCCTACAGAAACTTAGATCTTCATTGACTTAATTAGATACGAAGGACAAGGGATCTTCAGACTTTTCTCCTCATTTAAGTCCACTGTTTGGCAAACACCATAAAGGGTAGAGAAAGGAAAAAAAGAACAATTGCAATCAGGCCACCACAAGTACATGTTTTGCAGAATTGTCTTTCCTCCTTTAGAACAAAACAGCAGTGTGTGTAGATATACAGTATATATATTTATATGTGAGATATATATGAGTGTGTGACTGATGGATATGAAAGGTCACCTCTCTCCTGTTCTGCAGACTGATGTTAATTCAGGTTAAATGGAAAGAGGGATTCCTAAGAGCTTCTCTTCTTCCATTTCTTTCCATTCTCGTTACGTTGGGTCGGCCAGTGTCTACTCCGCGGCAGTCCTCTGGTGACTGAGGTAATCCAGAATGTATGATATTGTGCTGAGAATAAAAGCATGAGTCTGTTGAGCAGAACTCCCCCCACCCCACGGAGAGAAATAAAGAAGAGAAGAAGCAGGACTTGCAGCTCCTTAGAGATACTGGTGAGAGTGATTACAGAGTCTGATGCTCCACACGCTGCCATCAGAGCTGGTACCACTTCTTATCTTTGTACTTCAGCATCATCTGAACAGGGAAAAGCCATAATTGTCAAAACAAAGTCTGAAATAACATCATGAAACATTAACACGACACAGGATAAACAAACATGATTACATGGTAACATGAAAACACTGTTTTAGGAGCCCAAAGTGCATACATCATGAGCATGTTTGGAAAAGGAATCTGCGCTGGACATCATGGCTGCCGTTCTGTCCTCCAGCTCGCCCAGTTTCTGCCCTCTCTCGTCCAGAGCTATCCGGGCGCGGGCCAGATCTCCCACAATCCCAGACGCTGCACCTTTCATGCCCTCCATGCCTCCTGGGCCTGGGATGTGCTGGGCCAAGCTACGAGAGGCCTTACCAGCACCTGTTTCACCAACTACCAAAGACAAACAGAGAAATCCATAAAAGCATTAACAAATTCTGACATTCATCTTCCCATGTTCAAAGTCAAATCAAATGGCACATTGGTGGTTCGGGAAATTGTCTGGTCTGGCCTTGCCAGACCTACCTCCCCAGGGCTCTGGAGGAAGGTCTGGCTACATTACAGACACATTCCGGGATAGGAGAAAAAAAACACTCTGGGTTGTTTGCATTTCTTTAAACCAATCGAGCGACAATGGATCAGCAAAATAGTCCCGGGAAGGAACTTGTTTTGGTGGAACAGTTGCACCCGGCAAAAGAATATGCCACATACAATATTAAAGGAAGTCAACTGTTCACATAATACAGTAATATGAGCTATTTAAAATAGCTGGATACATGGTTAAACGTAATTGGCTCTTACCAGTGCATCGCACGTCCATAACAATCCCCGCCAATGAGTCCCAAAACGTTCCATTTAGATAGTAAATGACGTAAACATATTCTTTGTAAGGAATCAAAGAAGCCTGCCTTATTGCACGATCCAAATTTCCTCCCAAACTTGCCATTTTTAGCGTAAAGCTTGAAAGCTCAAAGGTTGTTGTTGTTGTTTCCCATGTCGAGGGATTTTGAGAATGGCAACACACAGAGAGCAGAAGGTGAGGGACAAAGCCGGCGAATATCAGGCTGTAATGTAATGTTAGATGTACTTCTGTTGATCCTGACAAATTGTCCTGCATCTGGAAAGTCTCCCACACCATTCCAAAAACACCTCTAACTGGTGGCTTTGGTCAGCCAGTGGCAGTAAAAAAGAATCAGAAGAATTATACAGAATATGTATGATGTAACAACATCATGAATTGATACTAGGCCATTGGGTCTACTTACAGAGGTCCTCCCTGTCCAGGGACTGAGCGCCACCCCCAAACAGGCCTTTGAAGAAACCTTTGTTAGGAGCCTCTGGTGTCTCCACAGGGGTAAACAACTCACTGAGCATCTCCTGAGGACGATATAAACATCAGAACATGTCTATTTAAATCTATATTCCCCAGAAAAATATAAATGGACCAATAAAAGAACACAAATGTTGTTACTCAAACTACCAATGTACTGTAATACTAGTCACCTCAGTGGCTTAATAAGTACACTGCATAGCAATATGCCTTCTTGGATGTCCCTGTTTCCTTTGTCACTTCTTTGATGTTCTATCTGAATAGACAAATATCCCAGAATTGTCCACAGAGGACACTCAGTAAGGGGATAATTGGGGTTGTGTAGGGAAGCCCGATGATTCATTACCAGCATGATGCAAAATGTTGAAATCACACTTGAGTCTACGGCTGGACAAAAATAATAAACTGTGTTGAAATATTATATATAGTGAAAGTTTGTACAAGCATTTCTCTACACTTTTATTGGATCTAATAATGAAAGACGTACATTTTTAAAGAATATATATATATAACTCATCCACTATTTAAGAGTATCTGACCTGCCGGTTGTCGCAGGTCTCCTGGCTGTAAGTGATCCTCTGGATCTCTGTGGGGGAGGTGAGGTACAGGGCCTGACCCAGGTTGGAGAAGCAGAACGTTCTGGCTATCCGCATGTCTGTCAGCGGCAGGTAGTTCACATCCAGCAGAGGCCGTAGACTGGGTAAACTGGCATGACACAAAAGAACTTCATTTAGTTATTTACAGTGTTTGCACAATAAAGTCAAGGCAACAGAAAGATCAGGTGAGCAGGTGAGATAAAGAAAACACCTATGGGCTTATAGAAGGAATCTCACCTGAGGAAAAGAGAAAAAATTGTCCTGAAATCTACAAATTTAACCCAAGTTAGCGTAAAAAACAAGCCTAAGGTTGGCTACATGAAACAACAAATGCATAAAATCCATTAAAAGAATATAGATAAAATGAGGATGTGTGGATTTATATGTGTATGTGTGAGTGGTTATTAAAAATAGGAAGGCCAGACAAAATCAGATATGAACAGTTCAGATCAGTGCAGCTTGGTTCATCAGAGAGGTCCTAAGCCTCTTTTTTTTTAATAGTTCCATAGCTGTATCTACTAAACAGACATTATTATAGCCCACATTGTAACATGAAGAATTTTGCTACGCAAATGTAGTTATTGTGACTTCATCAGATATTTTCAAAGTAGATTTAAATACCACCAGAAGCCATACCTCAGGGTCATGATATGGCCGTTAGCACAGAAACACGCGATGCAGTAAGCTCCGGCCATCTGCACAACATCAGCCCTCAGCACGAAGGAGGACTCTGTGATGTTGTGTTTGTAGATGCGGGTTTGGGAGGGCATGGCCACCACCTTGGCCTGTTTCTCCGAACACAGCACAGCGAACTGGGAATCTTGACCCTCTTGTGTCGAGGGAGGGGAGGCTGGCCTGCGCCTCCGGCTTTTCTCCTTCTCCTCGTCTGAGGCATTTGGGTCGTACCATGGCTCGTAGGAAGGGGGCAGCAAAGTTCCAGTGGCGTCCAACAGGGCCATAGTCAAAATGCCTCCTTTGAGTGTGACCAAAGTGCCTGAAAAATGAGTATTACAGAGGTATTGTTTTTTAGATTAGAGACAACCTTCAAATTGCAACAGAATATACAGCTAATTGCTACAATCCTTAATTTATGTTCAACCAAGAGGAGAGCGGAATGTTAGAAGTCGGATATTTTCATCTGGACAATAAGTAAGTTAAGTTTATTTATATAGCGTAGCACCTTTTACAGATAAAGAATTTGTTTAACATAAAATACAAGAAAAAAAAAAACAATAAATTAAAAACAATAAAAAGAAAAGAAAATTGCAGCAGACAGATAAGGAGTTAGTTGTTATTTAACAAATGAAGTTAGTGTTTTAGATAGGCTTACCAAAAGCCAAAATAACTGATGGGCTATACTTGCACCAGCCACATCAAAGTTCCGTTATGTCCTATGCTCTCCTGAATGAATTTCATTTGCTTTTTTCCAATGTAATAATAATAATAATATAATAATATGTATTGAACTGGCATGACCTTTTACTGTTTGTGTTTGGAATACAAAAATACTGGTTCGTTCATTTTAAAGCTTTAGTGCGTAACATTTCAATATTAATAAATATCTGTTACATTAAAGCCATTGCCAAATGAGTTGCTACAACTAATTAAGACTATCAGCTCGCCACAACTCTGTCTGTATTTCTCAATTTAACCATGTTGAGAAGATTGTGTCGTCTGGTGACTTTCCAGGCAGAAACTCAAGTAAAAATAATGACCTCCATCGTTTTTTTATTTTTAATCCTCCGTGTCCTCCTTGGCTACTAGTAACTGCGTGGAGGAGGTGTGGAGGACGGGCCGACAGTTTTGTTGTCATTACTCAAAAGTCCTCATAGGGACGGCTGAAACTACGTACTATTGCTTTAACCCTGTAAATGTCTGACTGTAAAGTTTAACCATGTAATGCTGCTATGTTGCAAATATCAGGGTTGTACACCTTTTCCTAATCCAGAAGACTCTGACAGTGCACAGGCACCTGCCTGAAAAAATAGCCTAAATTATTAAGAAAAAATGTATTTCATTGCCAAGACATATACATGTATCTAATAGAGCAGTGTAAATATTATATGAGGCCAACCTTAAAGTGGGCTACTACCTACGTAGCTAGTAATGTTCACTCAGCGTTTTGTTGTTAAACTGTGTGTAAAAAGAACGGTGCCGTTAAATCACCGGTTTCAGGTACGTACGGTACCGTCTGGGTGGTTTCAATATATTTTAGGAATCATCAGAAATCATTTCCTTCATAATTTATATTCAAACATAAACAAACTGGTATACAATAGCAAAAATAGAATGGAATAGAATCAATAACCATCTGGATTGAAAACATAAGAATACATGTTGTTGTTGTTGTCATAACAACACATTGAACAACAGGACCCAACTTTAGTTCTGACACAAATTCACTCAGACAGCAGTTTGTATCAGAGAGTCATTTGACTGGGACAATCCAAATGTGTACATTGCAACAGGAGAAAAAACACTGGAAAACATGGAATTCAACTCCCGAGAGATTCAACCGCAAATCAATTTCTATCTCAGTTCACTTGAAAAACAAGTACGGGGTGAGTTGAAGGACAGCGAGGCAATGCTCACCCAATGTGAATCTGAGGGGAGAGTTCACCTGATCATCCAAGAGGACTTGCCGGCCAGTCTCCTCGATCAGCTCCAACAACAGAGAGAGGGCAGCAGTTGGGGCCATGAGAAACAGCTGATGCAAAGGGGCATGTGTGACTTGAAAGTTCAGCTGGCTCAACGTGTCCCCTCCCCACCAGGGGAAACAGAGCATCTGAAATCCCAGCTGGGAAAAATCGGCAACAGGCTGCAAAAAGCTCCAAAAGATCTCGACCTGCGCTACTTCATTAATGAAGACCTGAAGGTCGAATTGGAGCAGATGGAGGGAGAGAAGGTGGCCCTGAAAAATAATGTGGGGACTCAGAAGATTGAGCTTTGTAAAGAGAGACAGATACTTGCAGAAGCCAAGACCACCAACTTGAGGTTGGAAAGCTTTCTGGAGATGGAGAAGGCTCAAGCTCAGGAGCTGAAGGACAAATTGGGCAAGATGGAGGAAGCTCTCAGAGAACAGGAGAAGGAGGCAAAAGAGATAATATAAAGATCCCAGACTTCCCATAGAGCCCAGCTGGATGAGGCTCTGGCTCAACGTGTCTACTTCCCGCCCAGGGAAACCAAGTATCTGAGGACCCAGCTGGTCAAAACCAGCCACAGGTGCAAAAAGCCCCAAAAGATCTCCACCTGCAGATCTATATGACTCAAGACCTGAATGTCGAATTAAAGCAGATGAAGGGAGAGAAGGAGGCACTGAAAAATATTGAGGAGACTCAGAAGATCAAGCTTTGAAAAGAGAGACAGATGCTCAGGGTAGATTAGACCACCAACGTGACGTTGGAGAGCCATCTGGTGATTGAGAGGGCTCAAGCTCAGGAGCTGAATGACAAAATGAGCAAGATGGAGGAAGCTCTCCTAAAACAGGACAAGGAGGCAAAGGAGATTCTGGAAAGATCCCCGGCTTCCCATAGGGCCCAGCTGGAGATTCAGGACAAAAACAACAAGAACCTCATGGCTGCTCTTGAAAAAAAGTGGTAACATCAGCTGGAGAGTGGCAGCAGACAAAAATCTCCCTGTTAGAGGAGAGCAACAAATCAAGAGCCTCCCATGTGGAACAGAATGATGAGCAAAGCTTTGTGAGTGACTGCCTCCTGGCTGCTGTAAAGAAGACTGAGCAGCAGCTGGAGAGTACTCTCAACCAGTGGAAGGAAGACAAGGCAC
The DNA here is from genome assembly GCF_013103735.1 of Etheostoma cragini. Classification (NCBI taxonomy): domain Eukaryota; kingdom Metazoa; phylum Chordata; class Actinopteri; order Perciformes; family Percidae; genus Etheostoma; species Etheostoma cragini. Next base: position 6,558,723 of record NC_048426.1, read on the forward strand.
CCCTCCTTCAGGCCACAGAAACCCTGAAGCTGACTCAGCAGGAAAAAGAGCAGTGAGAGAGGACTGAGAGCACCTTGAGGTCCCAGCTGATAGATCTTCAGAGACAGATAATGCAAAAGCCAAAGAAGAAGAAGTGGTACAAAAAGCTTCTGCCTGGCTGAGGAAGAGAAAACGCATTTGTACTTGTATAGTATCTGTCTGTCTGTCTGTCTGTCTGTCTGTCTGTCTGTCTGGGACAGTCGGTGGACCTGTCTGTCTGTCTGTG
>NC_048426.1:6559087-6583875 GCF_013103735.1 Etheostoma cragini
AAATGCTACATGCTACATGCTATGTGCAAGCTGCTTCTGCTCGCCCCTCTCTGCTTTCAGCTAATGCCACCAGACAGCCCTTTGTTTTCAGGGGCAGAAAGAGGAGCTGAGTGAGTGTGTAAGCCTCCTCCACCGGTACATAGCCTCTCCACTGCCAAGATCTCGTACACCCCTCCCCGTGACACACATGGTGGTCCCTTGTGGTTCCAGGCTAAGTTGTACAGGATCTCGGAGCAGCAGTGTGCCCCAGAGAGGCGGCATGCAGGCCCATCGGTGAGTGGAAACGCCCTGATGCCCACCAACCACTGTCCCAGTTATGGGTAAAGAGTGAAGTGAGTAGTAGACATTGATGTGAGATCCACCACAACATCCCGGAAGGAGGTAGAAGGCATGCACACAGCGCTGAAACAGCGCTGTGTGCATGTCCTGGCACGGAGGAGGTGTGGTGGGGCGTGATGGTGCTGTATATTAACAAGTTCTTAAAACCTCAGCCCTCCACAACAGCAATGGGCCTCAAATCCTGACCAATAAAGTCAACAATTCCTTCCGTGATATTATTTTTGCGTTTGGATGGTAGAGGCTTAACATCCAACGGGTCCGGGGGGGGGGGGTTCCGGGGAACGCTACCGTAGTTGCAGGTGGGTGCGCCAGTAGTTATAAAACGATTATTAGACTATGAAATATGCCAATTCTAATTTGTTCATTACTACTTTGCCTACTCCAAACAGACAGGGCAACCTAACGCAGAAAAGTTAGCTTACCGTTTTTAAGTGGTACGCCATGTATGTTGTCGAGCTGCGATACGCAAACTGTTGCTTGCAAACTTTGCATTCAACTTTTTTCCGTTATCTCTTTTTGTCAAATGCTGCCACACTGGCGATGTCTTTGACATGGTAGAGGAAGACTGACTGTAAATTAAACACTCACAATTCTATAAATATTCAACAAACCACTAACACCAGGCTTTCTAGTTCTTTCTTCCCAGTAGGTCGGGCTAAAAACAAGGGGGGTGTTCTTAAGACAGACTGTTACCTGTGAAACAGGGATGCTCTGAAAACACCTTATTAGCAATTAGTGCTATCCACCCATAGACCGTAACGTATGCTTTCACTGGATGAAATAACACGACAAAAAAATCAACCAATCAGAATTTTGGTCAAGCCAGAACGTATCGACCAATAAATCAACTAGTCGACTGGGAGATTACAGCCCTCCTCCTTACACACAGCGTTTTCAAATGACCACAATTTCCCTCTGTCCCTCTCCTCCACCACTTCCTTTCTAAATGCCAACCACCACCACATGTCAACTATGGAGGCCAGAAAGGGTATTTCTGAGATTTAAAAAGTAATGGTCAAAGCTAAGTGACTATTACCTACATCAGTGGTTCGCAAACTATTTTCAATAAGGAACCCCAATTTGAAGTACTTTTTCAGCAGAGTAAACCCTGACCAGCATAAAACATTTTTGGTTTTAAAAAAAACTAAAAAAAACTAGCTATTTAAAGAGGCACAATAAAGAGCTTCACCATCAGTGTCTGATTTACTAAACAACAATATTGTAACTTAAAAACATAAATTATACATTTCAAATATTTACAAACACCAGATTCATTCTTATATTTTATCATTATTTGATATTGTGCATGAATGACATTTTTTTTAAATTAACATCACAAAAAAAACAACTTACATAACCCCCACATAACACACAAATTACCCCACATGGGGGTAAGTGTACCCCCATAATTATTTAGAGAAACACTGACCAACATTATACTGTACTATATGTTCACCATACATGTTGAATCCCTGCTGCACAAAGCTAACTTGCTCATGTCTGTGAGGAAAGAGGGATTTTTAAAAGGCGCTTGTTATCATTGATTAGTGTTTTTCTGTCTCACATGCAGAACCTAAGGAAGAGAATAGGGCCACATGTGAACATTTTATTTAGGTTCTGACCTTTTATGTCAGAATTCTGAGAAAAAAACCTCAGAATTCTGTCTTTATTTGCAGGCTACATTTACAATGCTACTTTTTGCACGTCTACACCACGTATTCACACTTCTCTGGCGTCTCAGAGCCTCTAAACCGGAGAAATTCAAAAACACTTCCGACCCCATTTTGGATGGGAGGAGCATACACGCTGCCTCCTGTTTACCCTGGAACGGACATGCCCAGTATAGGAGAACGTTGATGAGTTTGCATTTAGCTCAAAACGAAGCAATGTAAATGTAGCCTCCGACTTTAAACTCAGAACTTAAATACAGGTTTTCACATGTGGCCCTAATTACTTCAAGTTCAATTGAGCTTCTTACCACAGGAGGAGATGCCAACGGGTTGCTGCAGCCTGTGGTCCCCAGGGGGCGGCAGGCTGAGGGCCACCATCATCACAGTGCCCTGGGTGGTTCCCACCAGCAGACAGGGGCTGACCACGCTGTCCGTCTTCCTGGGAAAACTCTCACAGAAGTGAAAGGAGGAGATGGCCTCTCGGGACTCTCTGTCTATGCTGGTTACACTTGAACTACGCGACCGGGTGAAAGCGTTATCCTTGGCATCTAGACAGCGGGAGGGAGCAGAAGAACGAGAGAATGAGGAATGATTGGTCGACTTCTCCATCCAAACAGAAGAATTAGAGATGAAATCATCTGCGTCAAATCTCAGTTAGCATGTTAGTGCTATGTTCTGCTACTATATGTTTAGAGGAGCAGCCTATGCAGCATATGCATGTCTTTATAGTAAGAAGTGACCCAGTACAGAGTAGACTAGTATTCAAAAATATTTTTAACATTGAGATGCTCTTTGCACAGTTAACATCCAAGGATACATTTTCTTTAAATGCTTCCCAAAGTGCACTTTTAACAACTAAATTGACAACAACATTCTCAATGCAAAAAAAGTGCAAGATATGCATGTAGTACTACAGGGACTCCCAAGGAAGAAGGAGCAAGAATTATTCATGCCTTGTTACTGTGCTGACGGCAGCTGAAACACAAGCTTTTACCCTCTTTAAAAGGCTAATGAGGAATCCCGACAGAAACACAAAAAGATCTGTGACACAGAGGGGAAGGCTAAACAGACCGCCCGTCATGTGTGTTCTTCTCAAGGAAAAACTGTAAACGAGAAAAGCACGATTTTTAACACCGAGTGCAAAGTCAAGCCAGCGGGGATTCCTCAAAAAGAAGCAAAAGATCATTGTGAAAGGATTAGTGTTATGTCAACCAATTCAGAACAAAAGCCCCAGCAGTGGTGGGGGGTTAGTACCAGTTATCCCACTTCTGCCAAAGTCAGACCATGGCTGGTCCACTCACAGTAGTTGGGACCTGATTTAGTTCTACAGACAGCCCCCTTCTGGGTCATCCTGGCCGCCGCCTTGCCTTCGTTCATGTAACAAAAGCGCTTCTTATTTGCGAGAGAGCGCCATCGCTGGAACTTCTCTTCTGCTTACAGTGACACAGTGACAGTGTTTGTCTCAACTTACAGTAGAACATCCCAAGACAACAGGAATCTCACATGTACAACAACATGCTGTTAAAAAATACAAAGTATTTGACAGCTGTGAACTCATTACAAGGAAAGAAGATCCAAATCACAAAAGGAACACCTGTAGAAAAGTGTAAATATTCTTACAAGCTAAATATTCAGTAGTTTTGGCTTACCCAGGTCTGGCTTTTGCTCGCTAGACAAGCTAATTTTCCGTGACATCTTGGCTGTAACAGAAACAAATACTCATATTGTATGAGGAAAGACTGACGGCTAAAGAGGAAAAGGTTTAAAAATAAAAAATAAAAAAATGATTGATTAAAGGTCCCATGACATGGAGCTCCTTGGATGCTTTTAGAGATGCCTCAGTGGTCCTTTAATACCATATCTGAAGTTTCTTTCCCAAAATTCAGCCTTGGTGCAGAATTACAGACACTAGAGCCTGTCCCACAATGAGCTTTCCTTAGGACATGCCATTTCTGAGTCTGTAGCTATTGAGAAGGGGGAGGAGGCATGATGTCTCTTTCTCATGGACGGGCCAAATTCTCTGGGTGGGCAAAGCAGAGAAATTGGAGGTAACCTTGCCCCTTATGACCTCATAAGGAGCACAATTCCAGATCGCACCATCTGACCTTTCACTTTATCAAAAAGCAGAGCAGGATACCCTGGGCTCGGTTTACACCTATCAAAATTTCTAGTCGTTGGGGGACCATAGGCAGGCTGGGGGAACTCATATTAATGATGAAAAACATTATAATGTGATATTTTTATGCCATGGGACCTTTAAATAAATTGCAACCGAAGGTTTTGTAATTATCATTTCAGCAACCTGTGACGTAACAATTATGTTACCACGCAAATCAGTGCGTAATCACAAATTATGATTTTCAGTCATTCTTTAGAGTGGTGATAGATACTGAAGGGTAACTGTTGAGGACATTCATAAAGTGCAAGCAGTCCATTATGCCATTCATTGGACAACTCTTACTATGTGCAACAAGAGTCCATTGCTTTAAGAGGAATATTCTGACTCAATTTCAATTGAGTTGGTGCTTTTATCTTTGTTGCAGGCAACCGGGACCGTTGCCAATATAAAGTATAAAATTCCCAAAGTTGGCCGTTGCAGTCTATAACCACCCTTAGAGGAACCCTGAGAATACAGATGAGGCTGAGCGGCATCACAGACAGCCAAAGAGCCTGCAATGTCAAACAAAGCAAGAGGCAGTCAAGAAATAAGGTAATTGCAATTCAGTGAACATAGTTATGCAAAGAGAGTAGGAGGAGGAAAGAATCAGTGGGGAGCCAAACAGTTAACACTGAACTGAAGCCCTGGAATCAGAGACACACACAGCAAGTGCCTACAACCAAAGATACATCATTCACTTAAAGAATTAACTGACAAGGTTAGACATTATTACTGTAAAGATTAAGGCATGAAGCAGATTTTCTATGCTTTGAATTAGTAATAAAAAAGGTAACATTTGCCAATTTGACATAACATTTTTAATCCAGCGTAGCAGCAGCCTATAGCGTTTTGAACAAAGATCTGCATAGAAAATCTGAGGACTAAAATTCAAAAGACGTCCTGTCATGCATTTATTAACGAATCCTGATTCATTTCATAAATCAACTATGAAACCGCCACACTGTATGATTAGCAAAAATACATTTTATGGATGCATTTCTTTCTTTCATTGCTGCAAGGTGCAGAGATGGACGTAGGATAAAGGCACAGTGGCGTTAGACTGCTGCCATTCAGAGAGAAAGAGTGAGTGATCAGAGAGAATACATCTGGATGATACAGTACCAAAGTCATTGGCAACCGTCTTGGAAAAGCGTCTGCTTGTGAACTTCACTGGAAACAAGGTTCAAAAAGACAAATCAGATAACTTCAGCGGTTTCTAAAAAGCTTAAATTTAAGGGGATGTGCAGCTTTTTAAGAATACAGTACCCTTCTCAATGAACTTCTGTTTCCGCTCATCATCAGAATTGCAAGGTGAGGTGGATCCTACATGACAAATGTCAGCATTTGAAAAAGATGTCTTTCAAAATTATAAAAGGATCAGTTTTTTTTTTGTATGAAGTACTCAGACTTCAGGGAGGCTCACCTGAAGTAGGTGACTTGCAGCGGTCCTCTGAGGTGTTGGACCCATCGTTGGAATCGAGGGTTGCTGTGGGAGCCACAAGGGTTGTAATTAAACATGGCAGAATTAGTCCTCTTGGACTACTCTCAGCCAGGCTTACTAAAGCTATGCTGATTCCTGTGGTACATACATATAGTGAGAATAATAGGGTCACCTATTTGAGCATAGGCAGGGAAAATCACCATACAGTTTATAGGGCTGTCAATTGATTAAAAATGGTTTAATCACGATTATTCTCATGAGTGTCCTAGTTAACTTGCGATTAATCGCACATTTTTCACTTGTTCTAAATGTCCTTTAAACAAGTTAAAGTTTTGAATGCTCATGTGGTATTTGAGAGTGACTCCTCCGGTGGTAACTCAGAGGGGGAGGGAGCAGCGCCGTTTAGTGTTTAATAAGCAAGGATTTGTGGACTGCATACACCGGAATGAATTACAGTAGAAATACATTCGAATGTAGTTATAAAACCCTAACAGGGTCTGAAAAGTTACTAAATCTAGAGAGAGAGCCGTGAAGTTGGTTACACTCTACTTAACGTTACCGCTGCAGCTTCCTGATTCACATTGCATCACAGAACAAGCGTGCGTTAATCACGCGTTGACACAATGAGTGGCGTTAAAAAGCAATTTGCGTTGACTCGTTATTGAAGGCATTCATTTTGACAGCCCTAGGTACAACACTTCACAAATCTGTTGACTTAAGTGCTGTTTGTCTAGTAAAATATATGGCAGGGTTTAAAGATACACTACCTGATTTTGTTAAAGTGCCCTCAAGCCTCAAAATGTCCTCCCAGCTCACTGCTGGAGTCAATATTGAGCTTTGGGGATTTGAGGCTGCTATATCAATCAGGGAGTGTATCTTTATGAGAAAAAAAGGAAGGCTTAGAGGAGAAAAAGGATACGGTAGGGAGGGGGGGGGGATTCTGACACAACATGACTTACTCAAGTGAGATGAACGTAGTTTTTTCACAGACTCAGAATACAAGTAAGAAAGTCGGGACATGCAAGACGTCTTAGTTGGATTGTCTTTACCAAATCACAGAGAGAGACCAACAGTAAAAAAAAAGAAAAAAGAAAAAAGAGAAACAGAGTTTGACAGGACTTCATAAGTGCAAAAGAAAGAGTCGGAAAGGCTTGCTGCTGGATTTCTAATTGAAATTATCCAATACAAATATATCTCTTAGATAATATTCCTGAAGTTTGCATACATTCAAATTTGTATTTCAATTGCAGAGAACCCAGAGTCTTGAATCTAGCCCCAAGCCACTGAGACTACAAACAGTACAAGTACAGAAAGTGACTAAACAGATTACAGTAAAAGACAGAAACAGCAATGCTCTCAAACAACAAATAAATGTGAATTATGTATCTTTTGAGCATAAAAAGGAATCAAAAGGAAATGTCACTGCAGCACAACTGAACAGATGGTGAATATGTCAGTTATGCGCCCTGTTGAGGGGGGGGGGGATGCTCATGGTGCGAAGTCAAGGCTGCTGCCAAGTGTCAGCCCTGCCTCACTAACCCACCTCTACCAGCCAGAGACGTTCAGCTAGTTGCTTTAGCAACACGAACAAGCAAACACGAGCTAAGTAACAGAACCATTTTTTCAGGGTTAATAGTGGTAGTCAGCTGTAGGGGCTGCCTTAGCTATGGCGCGTGACCAACAGAATAATGAGAGGTGTAAATGTTGTGTGAGTGCAGCTCACCTCCAGAGGGCTGCCGTGTTTTGCGTGGCGAGCGAGGCTGCCTCTGGTAGGGGTCAGATGGGCTGTACAGCTCCGATGTGCCCATGTTGAGCAGCAGAGTTTTCTGGAGGTAGTCCACCACAGCTAGACCATTACTGTTTCCAAACACAACACTGGAACGCAGAAGGGATGAGGGACACAGATGCTGTTTTCGCTCTTAACTTCTACCTTATGATACAAGCAGGCTGTAGTTACAGTTGCACTGTATAAATGGTTATTGCCTTCTAGAGCGGCAACTAATGATTATTTTCGTTGCTATTTTCTTGATTATTTGGTAATTTGGTTTGTCTATAAAACAAAATGACTCAAACCAATTACTCGATAATCAAAACAGTTGAGTTGACAAGTACCAGATTAATCTTTGCAGTTCCACTGCCTTCTGTGTGTGTGACAGGTTGCATAAACACAGCTACAGGACAATAATAACCACCCAGTATCAAGTGTCGGCATAGAATGATGTGAACTGATGTCCAAATATCCAGTGTGCTGTCTGCATATACTTACAGGCCGTAGGAGGAGTTGATAGCCAGGCTGGTGATGGGCTGAGGTGGCTCCCCGCTCACCCACACCAGCTGGATCACCAGCTCCACCTGGTAGCCCGGAGACTGCTTCAGCGGGGAGCTCCGCACCCTGCAGGATCAGACAGCACGCTGGAATTATCACTGGAATGATTTATAACCCTTTTGGGTAAGCCACACTGAAGATATCATTTTTTTCTTATTACGGTTATTCCCCCTTCCACACTTTTACTGTCAAAACATTTCCATCATTTTTATAAAGAATATTATTTCCCCCTGGTGTACTGAGGTGGACATTGTGTGAAGGATTGGGGAGTTGACTGGAAGGAGTGAATGGATGTTGACATCACTTACTTAAGAGTGGTCTGTTCAATGACAACCTGCTTCACAAAAACCTAAATAGCTGAGCCCAATTTAACCATTTTGCAAAAAGTGAACAAGAAAACTTAATTGTCCGTACTGCAGGCATGGTTTATTGTCCCGAGGTCCGTCGGAGGAGTTGCTGCCTGTGGAGGGCTGAGTGGGAGGCTCACTCTCCTGAGGGCTGGAGGAAGCTCCAGGGGTGGGCAGGGTGGGGGTCTGATCCCCTCCTGGATCAGGGGAGTCACCGTCGCTAAACTCACACTGCATCCGCACCTCCAAAAGCTAAACACAAGAGAGGATATGTGACAAAGTGGCTGGTTCTTGGACAGATTATGCCAGAATCTTTTTTTCCCATACACATACTGTCTTGCCCTGAAGTTCCCCAACTGTCCCAGAAAAGAAGAAAAAAAGATAGTTGCAGACAAAGGAGTAGAAGTGTTGTTGGTCTTTCTAGTTTTCATATACAGGTACTCCTTGGATACTTTAGGTGTACTGGGTTTATTCCATCTTGTGAAAGAAAACTGGTCTCAGTCCAAAAACTAAAACATGTACGTGTCCTTCAGAAATAATCAGTGAAAGGATCCTTCACTCAAGTCATTAGTGTAGCACAGTACAGGTGTGTAAGCTACTACAGACAATGACCGTGATGAAGACCTACATAGGTTAAAACGCAATGGTCGTTTTAAAGATAATGCCATAAAAAATAAAGACATTCTAATTTTGCACAAATCCTACAGAGTGCCTTGGATTATTTTTGAAGTAGACATGCATTTTTAAATTTCTGGACTGAGACCAGTTTTCCTTGACAATATGGAATAAAGTACAAAATATAGTTGTCTTTCGTCTCTCAGATAAAAGGTTCAAGCTTTAAATAAGGGTTCATATTTGTCCAAAAGTATATTGGAACATGTTTGTGACGACGAGATGGACAGTGCTTGTTCACCCACCTGCACAACTTCAGTGGTGATTTCTTGTTTGCTGAACCGATAGATAATAACGTGGGCAGACACCCCGGCCACGCAGAGCATCCTGCTCTCAGGGCACCAGGACAAGGTCTGGATGGCAAACGGGTCCTCCTCTACTATATCTGTGTTTGCCTTCTCCTCCTTACTGCGCGCCCTCTCAAAAACCTTGGCAGTCTTCAGCTTGTACAGCACTTGAAGCATTACTTTGAGGAGAGGTAAAGAAAAAGAAGTTAGAAAGATGTGTACTACTGCCTTCAGTTAATGCACTCATGCCAGGGCTTGACACTTGTCCATGCCCAAAAGTCACTTGTCCAGATAAAGATTTATCATTTTATAAGCTTCCTGCAGGTGGAACAGGAGTGGTTTACGATAACACATCCATGAACGGGAGTGGATGGTTAGCAGACACAAAGTTCCTTGAGCAGAAATGAATACATAAAAAGGTATTTTAAAATGGAAAGTTGAGTTTCAAAGCCCTTCAGATACTTCTCTTACAGACTAAATATGTTTGCATGTACTGTCGATGTCGAGTTACTAACGGCGTAGTTGAGTCTCAAATAGTACTTGACAAAAATATCCCTTTGAGAGTACATTTAGAATAGATACAAAAATTTGCAGTTAATCACAAGTTAATGAGGACATTCAGGCATTTAAAAACGTTATCGATTGACAGCCCTAGTCTTGACCTAAAGAGTTTAAGTAAAGAAGCAGGTTTAAAAAACAAAAACAACTTAGTAAATGTAAGGCAAAATAGACACTTACTCTCCTCAACTGCTGTCAAAATATTGATGAAATTAAAATATGATTCTTAGTAGTAACTTTAAATGTAGCTGACTAAAAATTATATCTGCAAATCCAACATTTACACAACTCTAAATATAAACCCAATATCAATATTATCACTTTTACATATTCGATCATTTTGAGTTATAATAAAAATACTAACATAACCTAACAACATTTAAATTAATTGATCAAATTAATTAATTGCAAGATGTTGACCTTGCAAGATAAGAGTATTTAAGGACATGAAAATCAGGTATGGAATGCAATCTATGATTTGCATTCTTTACCAAAGCTAATAAGGAATCTACATGCAGTTTGCACTGGCTTTTAAATGTTTTATCTCCATAGGATTATTAGAAACACCATACTAATACTGTATTTGACCCCCTTTCGCCTTCAGAACTGCCTTAATTCTACGTGGCATTGATTCAACAAGGTGCTCAAAGCATTCTTTAGAAATGTTGGCCCATATTGATAGGATAGCATCTTGCAGTTGATCGAGATTTGTGGGATGCAGATCCAGGGCACGAAGCCAATTGGGTTGAGATCTGGTGACTCGGGGGGCCATTTTAGTACAGTGAACTCATTGTCTGTTCAAGAAACCAAGTTGAAATGATTGGAGCTTTGTGACATGGTGCATTATCCTGCTGGAAATCAGACTCATCAGAGGATGAGTACATGGTGGCCATAAAGGGATTGACATGGTCAGAAACAATGCTCAGGTAGGCCGTGGCATTTAAACCATGCCCGATTGGCACTAAGGGGCCTAAAGTGTGCCAAGAAAACCTCCCCCATACAATAACACCACCACCACCAGCCTGCACAGTGGTAACAAGGCATGATGGATCCATGTTCTCATTCTGTTTACGCCAAATTCTGACTCTACCATCTGAATGTCTCAACAGAAATTGAGACTCATCAGACCAGGCAACATTTTTCCAGTCTTCAACTGTCCAATTTTGGCGAGCTCTTGCGAATTGTAGCTTCTTTTTCCTATTTGTAGTGGAGAAGAGTGGTACCTGGTGGGGTCTTCTGCTGTTGTAGCCCATCCGCCTCAAGGTTGTGCGTGTTGTGGCTTCACAATTGCTTTGCTTTGCTGCATACCTCGGTTGTAACGAGTGGTCATTTCAGTCAAAGTTGCTCTTCTCTCAGCTTGAATCAGTCGGACCATTCTCCTCTGACCTCTAGCATCAACGAGGCATTTTCGCCCACAGGACTGCCGCATACTGGATGTTTTTCATCCAGTATGATTGTGAAATACTCAGACCGGCCGGTCTAGCACCAACAACCTGGCCACGCTCAAAATTCCTTAAATCACCTTTCTTGGGCACCCAGATAGCTCAGTGGGTAGAGCGGGTGCCCATATTCCGAGGTTTGCTCCTCGACGCAGCGGGCCAGGGTTCGAGTCCGGCCTGCGGCCCTTTGCTGCATGTCTCTTCCCCTCTCTCTCTCCCCCTTTCACATCTACGGCTGTCCTCTCTGACTAATAAAGGGATAAAACCCTGAAAAAATAACTTAAAAAAAAAAAGAAATCACCTTTCTTTCCCATTCTGACATTCAGTTTTGAGTTCAGGAGATTGTCTTGACCAGGAGCACACCACAAAATGAATTGAAGCAACTGCCATGTGATTGGTTGATTAGATAATTGCATTAATGAGAAATTTAACAGGTGTTGCTAATAATCCTTTAGGTGAGTGTATGTCTTAGTGTGTTAAAATAATGCTTATTCTACTTGATGACCTGGATATGTGTACGATAACTGGGGTAATTGTACATATGTACGTTTCTAACTGTAACCTGCGATAAGACTTCTGCTGGAAACTAGCTCTTCACTATGACACAAAATATGCGTCAAAAAGAATAATACGCAGCTCCCTACAAATACATTAAAAAAAAAACTACTCACATGCAGAAGCATCCCAAAATTTGATCGACCCATCAGCATGTCTGAAAACATTAAAGGAAAAAAAAGAAAGCGATTATGAGATAATTTGTTCACAGTGACAATGCCATGTTTGCATGTGAACGCAAGTCATTGAATCAAAATAAAGTGATAAGTTCATTCATTAATAATTAGTTACTTACCCAGTGATAATGATCTCTGGGTAACTCTGAGTGCCTTGGCCCCAGTTTCCTCCACTAATAGGCCATTCCTATGAAAATGCAGGCTTCTTTCAGTTGTGTTACCAGTTTACTAGCATTTATAGGTCTCCAAAAATCTATTCCAATTCTTAAAATCGGATGAATTTTAAATGCACATTACACTAAGGGGCAACTTACCTTCTTGCTGTAACCTTGTCTCTTTTGCCGGCTGCCGACAGAGTAAAGTGCAGGAATGAGTTCAGCAGGGCAGTCAACAAAGTACTCACAGCAGGTCACTGGTGACTCATGGATAGTCAGAGGATATGGATTCTCAAATATGGGGTACCTGTCAAGACAAAAAGATGGATTTGAAAACTAACTCCATCTTCATGGTATGTGCACTTGAGCTTCAACTTGAAATGAAAATGACAACTTGCTGGCTGCCAATTGTTGGATTATCTGAGCGACCATTTTCAATGTCCCATGAAATTGTAATTTTAGATTTCTTATCATTTTATCAAATTTAATTTAACTAGTACAGCACAGCAGAGGTGTTAATTTCCAAACAGGGTGACAGCTGGTGGCTTGACTGTACTAAAGCAACATTAATGTATGAATTTAATTAGCGGAGCTGGTAATGCTATTATTTATGTAGTTAAGTTAGCACACAACACTTAACGTTCCACACCTGGACCTGGTCTGAGTGAGACGAAGGAAAACAGGTTTCCTCTTAACAAAAGGCTCTGAGTGAATATAAGCTGTTTGTTTTATTGTGAAGGGTAGACACAGAAAAAACTGCGTAATGCCCTCTCAACCTTTATTGTGCAGCCACTTGGTTTCATTCATAGCTATTCATTTCTAATGCTGTCAAAAGTGCTCCAAATTCCAAACCCCAAGGTTCACTGGGTCCCCAGGAAGCCAAGTGTGAAGTAGACCAGATGAACGGTTCTCGAGATATTTTAAAGACAACACACACACACACACACACACACACACACACACACACACACACACACACACACACACACACACACACAAACACACAAACACACACACACACACACACACACACGTTTATAGTTACATGTTAAAACCAAAAAAGTCTGGAATCGTCACTTTAAAATTAATAATCAATAGCCACTTGGACTCAACCACTGCAATGTTGACACCCAAATACACATAACACTTTAACCTGCGTTAATGCTGCTACTGAACTGTGAGTTTTAAAACATCCACAGTGAGTTGGGAGGAAATTGGGGATTTGGAGGAACTGCTAACAGAATCGAGGAATGCATCTTCATCATTCATGCTGGCTGGGTTGCCCTCAAGTCATTAAATTAACTGGGTGAAACTCATATATATCCAGTGGCAGCGTCAGATGCAACGGCAATAAAAATGTTCACACTTTTCAAGAAAAATAATTAACAAAATGTTATTTTTTATGTACATATAATTACCATAAAATGGTAAACAGCAGCAAACACCCAGGGGAAAAGTTTTAATTAAGATTCAAGTAAAAAGGACATAATGCTTTACTGCAAAACAATCTTCCTTAGGTAATTAAAATGGTTTTATTTTCCATGGGACCTTTGTAAAATTTGAGTAGACTCTGACAGCTTAATAATAGTTATATTACATTATAAGTTCACTGTAGAGATGGATCACAACTTTGAGCCATTTTTCTTCTGTTCATTTATTAAAGTTTGAAAGGTTTCAATCTGACTGAAATCATATAAATTTAGTTAAGAGTGTTAAATAATCAGACGTATCTCTAGTTAACTGTGTATTAATACATAATGTGCTTGCTCTACTGTACCCATATTCCTCAATGCATACAAACAATACTCCGACTAATCTATGTTTGGAAAGCAGTATAATTACCCAATCTGTCCAAGGTCTATTACAACTAAGTCCTTCTCCAGGAGCACCACCACAGCATAAGGCTCCTGAAAGTCTGGCAAAAGAACCAAAACAGCCCAAAATTAACAGTGACGTAATTTCAGGGAGCGAATACAGATTCTGAGACAAATGAACTAAAACCGGTTCAGAGGGGAGAGTGTTGCAGCTCACCATTTGGATATGGAGTTTCACACAGCGTTAGGAAATCTACGATGGGGTAGTCCATCTCTAGGACAGCAGTGCTCTTTCCATGCATCACAGTCAGACAGGCTCTCCTCCCCACTGTATCGTAAGACAGACCTCCAGACAGGATCATGAATGGGTCCCTGAGTTCAAAGAACACACACACACGTTAGATTATATACATCATGAGGCAAAGGCAGAAGAGGAACAGTTTTGAAGTGAATGGTTCAGAGATGACCACTGGCATTGCGTGTACAACTATATATAATATATAATAATAGTACAGCAAGGTACTAGATCCAATCAGTGGTTACAGGTAAAGAGGGACACCAAAATGTTACTGTTGTGCTTTCTCTGGAGATTCTTTGCCCCCATTTCAAGAGCATTTAGGACGGGAGGAGCATACTTTTTTATTATAATGACAACTATATTAATCCATGTCTTGAAAAAAAAGAAGGGATAATTAGATCAGCTTCAGTGAAATAGTTAATTTTTTCTGACATGTTTTATAGGAAAGTTTTGTCTTTTTAACTTTCTAACCTTGACATAACCAGCCTGTTCTCTTTAGATAATGATAATTGTGTTAACAGTTATCAAAACCTAATTAAAATGCAAACTCAACGGAACAATGACTCATTGGTCATGATCAAAATAATGATCACAACTAAACAAAGGCTGGGGAAAATAAATCATAGTTAGCCCAGGCCTTCCCAGCTTTCCACCCAGTTTCCACCAGCACAAGGATGCTGTCAACATGACTGGCCTGTTATGATAGAATAACAGGAAAGGCCACTTTCAGTACAGGATATGGATTCAAACCAGAGTCGCTAAAGACACAGGATACACTAGGAGGGGATATGCTACCATCACACTTACCCAGCCCTTGTTGTTTTATACTCCACCTTCAGAATAGGCTTGCATGGTTCTGGCTTTTTTCCGTCCTTAGGCTGCTTTCCTAGTGGGGTTAAATGGAAAGAATGCATTTAAGTTTAATTTGCAGAAGTACAGTACCTATGGTGTACATGCTGTTACGCTCCTGTACACATGTATGGACATGTTGCCACCATCCCTCATTTTTGTACAAAGCACACCTCTAAGATTGGATCTACAACATGTGCTTTAAAAACATAGGTGGCTTTTATTCAATATGCCTGTATGTGTGTATATGAACAACGCACAATAACATTTTTTTTTTAAATAAGTGTGTGTATGCAACAGTCCGTACCATGTGGTGTGATGATCTGTGCAGACTTGGCTTGGGCTCTTATATTCCATGTGGTCAGAGTGCCATCAGAGTGGCTGCAAACAAACTGTTTACCCTCATGGTGCCAGGCTACTGAGTGGATTGCCTGAAAGACGCACACCAGCACGTCGTTAGAGTGTGGTAATAAAATACATGCACATTTTACAGCTGTCCAACAATACATTAGAAGATTGGTAGAAGCTCTGTGTGCAACATATTCAAATCAGAAGGCTGGATAATTCTATGTTTTTGTTACTGTCAACAAATCTCTTGACAAGACCAAAACCAACAGTACGTTAGTCCGTCTCTTAAAACTCTTAACAACCCTGTCTGGGGCACTCGGCCCCACACCCATCCGTTCCTACTGAAGACACAAGTATGTAAGTAAAGAAGACAAATGCATACTTTTATCTATAAAGGCTGGGCACTGTAGTTTTAGCAAAAGTGACTCAACATGCGTAAAAAGGGTATTTTTTGGGGACTATTTTTTAAAATGTGAATTAAAACACATTTGGTGGACTAGCAAGTAAGTTTGGCAGCAGGGCGGTGTATGTGGGATCGGCTCAAAATGAACTACACTGCGTGTCTTAATCAAATAAAGGAACATGTTACTCAGTTCACGAGTGGCTCATTGACCTGTTTTAAGGAGTATAAGGCCGTAATTGTTAGGATCAGTTCATCGTTGGCTTTGGTCTTTTCATAGGATTTAAATCATAGAATGACAATAGAATATCACTGGATTTATCCTTTAACCGTGCTTAGTGAATGAATAAAAGAAATACAACTTGATTACTTATCATGTGGAATGTATGAAAGAATATGTGGAGAGAATGTGTTTTGTTTAACTATTGGCGCGTTTTTTTATGACACAATTACAATAAAGCTAGTCTATCTTCTAATAATGTAGAAAAGTGTTTAATTTTACAAAAACTCAATTGACAACAAAATGTAAAATGTCTCAAAAGGGGCCCAACGAGTAATGAGCTGTTTCAGGTTTCATGAGAGAACACATGTTAAGACCAAACATGTTGATGGGACAACAGTGAGAAAACCATGAACAAACTACTGTAGTACCCTCGCAAGAATTGAGTGGGAAGAAGAAAACACCTTACCTCATCATAATTGTAGCGGTAGTCAGCTTTTTTGCACTTCAAATCCCACAACACCACAACCCCACATTCAAATCCAATCAGAAGCTGCAATAACAAGAGAAGCAAAGTCAACCATTCAATCATTCCTAGAACATTTTCTTGAAAAACGTGTGTAATTTGGTACTAATTATAGAAGAAATGGACATCATTCTTAACACATTGTAAGTAACTCACTTATGACTTAATATGTACTTTTTTTACATTTATCAGACAGCTGATAGCATAGAGGCAGTCCCCATTATTAAACAATTGATTGATTGATAAATACTTTGTCATATTAAAAGCAGATGCTCATGTACATAACATAAAAAAATATCTTTTAGTATGAAGTATTTTATGAACACTAGCAGGGTGTCAACGCCACATCCCTCACTTAGAAGACTATTGAAGCCACAGTATCTCTCAGTGTCTCCATCTCTTAGCCAGGATTTAGTCTGTGCAACATTGTGGAAGGTATCTGTAAATGATTAGTCTCGCGAGAAACCTTTTCTCTTTGATTTTGAGACAGAAACCTGAAGTTTACCATTGCCATTTTAAATAGCTGTGAAATGTTCTGCTATCGTTATTTATTTTTGCTTTAAAAGATGTATTGACACTGTGTTGTCTGCGCTGGAGCAGTCGTTCACATGGGGAAAAATAAGAAAAGTACAACAAAAACAAACAGAAAAAGCTGCAGTTTTGTTTTAGATTTTTAGGATAAAAAGTTATTTCCATTCCACAGGCTATGCGGTGGTCAACTATCAGTTACCTTTCCTTCATCCATGGGGTTATCACTGATGTGCACAACAGGCCCTGGGTGTGTTTTGGTGGATCTGTGTAAGTTTTAGGGACAGAAGAGAAAACAAGAAGACACAGAGAGAGTGTGTGTGTAAATTCAAGAATATTTGTGTTCTGCAGATTGACATGATGTATACTTAATTGAAGTCAAATGTATCTGATATGTACTGTCTAGCTTTTAGAGTAGGAGATAGACATGGAGGCAATTAGGAAGACATGCAAAAGTAAAAAAGAAGAAGAATAAAAGCCAGTTCTTTGGTTGTGCACAAAGAATCGGAGCAAGGATATGAGATGAAAATGTGCATCAGTCCACAGGAGAGAAAGACATGACATATGAGAGACAAATAGAGGGAGAGAGAGAGAAAGCAGGGTCACATGAGGGTCTATGAGAGATTATAGTGTGTGGAGACAGCATCACTGTGGCAACAGAGCAAGGGGCACTGAGGAAGCGTAGGCCTGGCCTGAAGAAAGTGTTGCTGCCTCTGAATGTGGTCTGGCTCCAGTGGCTTAATGATCTCATTGCTGCTGGTGAGTCGATACAGTCAAAGATGTAGCAGTGAAGGGACAGACTGGAATATTAACTCCAGACTGTAACCACCACACATGATACACCATCAATATAAAGGACTGCTTAAATGCATAATTAGCGCAAAATGTGTATATGGTATGTTTTACTGTCTTGACAATAACTCTTTAAATGTAATAACCTCCACATAGATTTTAACTGAATGAAGGGGCAGGTAGGAAACAATAATGAGTCTAAGTGGGCTCACTTTCCACTACAATACTAAATATGATCATGAAGAACACTGGCTGGTTCTGGCCACTGCAGGACAACCCACAGGTTTGCAGAGATGACGAACTACAAAGCGCAAATGTGTGTTGAAAAGACGTTTTTATGATTTCAACTTCTTCTACAAGGAAATGACTGGATATTATGTTTTAAATTTCACACCACAGGCAAGTGCTTTTTTCTTTAATCCTTTTCGCAGTTGCACAGGTAAAAACATTTCCTGTCACCGCAGGCTTACTTTGCTGTTTTAGAGCTGGGAGTTGATCAGATTTCACTCGCAGCCACGCGCACGCACCCACTTCTACTTCCAATTTCAGCTGCCAGTCACTGTCTCAATTGTTTTTGTAGCTCCCTGGTTGGTGCGCTTGAAAAATTACCTGGAATGAGCAACTTCTACAGGCTAAAGCATTTTGTTTGTTGTTTCACCATTCATTTTTCATTGCTAGTTCATGCACAGTATCGGGCACTTTATTACTATTATAACCAAGACATTTAAAAGTCACTAATCAGTCTGTTTTGTGAACCTGCGGGGAATGCAGTATGAGAGTATGGGAGTGGGTGACACAGGGTAAGTCACTGGGGTTATTTAGTGGGCACTTTATGTTCCTTCTTCTTCAACAGATGTTCTGGTAAATCAGTCAGCAAACACCTCCAGAAGTCTCAACAGCAAGTTCCGGCATGGCACATTAACCACTTCCATACTGTCTTCACACTGATCAGCGCTGCAGTATTCTAAGCTTACAGGACACGCTGTGTCGGCAAGCACATTTCTTTGCATTTCAGTTTCCTGGTTGAGAATCAACTCACACAATTGTACAAGGAAGATATGCAAACGGTCAGAGAGTGAGGAGGTAAAAATAGACAAAACAGACTCACAGTTCAATGGCTTTGTTCCACATGATGACGTAGCCTGAGAGAGTGAAGGACTCCACGTTGACAATGTGGATGTTTCCTCTTTCTGTGCCGATGTAGAGCCATTTGCTCTGGAAGGGCAGGTGGCAGTATGTGATTCTGCAAGAGGAGAAGAGGATCCATCACAACAAGGATTTTCATTAGCTCATGACTCAATCCCGACAAAGAGTCGCCGCTGTCCCTAATCACGCTGCTCCTACTGGAAGGAATAGCGAGTGACTAAGGTTTAATTACAAAGGCCTTGCTCTGTGACACACTAATGAAGCCAGACTAAATATAGATCAATGGGGAGATAGACCGGAGTAAACACTGCCGTCTTTTCTCAAGTGGTAGGAAGAAAGACACCACATTTACAGTGTTAAATGGACCGGGCGGTTGTTAACTGTTCAGTGTGCCTAACTGTTTACCCACCCACACATTAGCTGTGACCTCGCAGGGGATATTTCATGCGATTTCTTTTTATTAAAACTGAATGACAAATGTTTTCTTGCCTTGTCTTTCTATATTATAAAAACTGCATAACCTAAAGTTTTTAGAAATGTATAAATAATAAAGTATCGTGACTTGATTGTGCTGACCACATGGTGGCAAAGAAAATAACTGAAAACACAACCTCTGACATATTATCACCTTACAAAGTTGTTATAGTGATTGATTGGTATTTTATTAGTCTGTGTACTGCCATTTACTATGCATCCTGATAAAGTTCCCTTGGCCTTTGGAATTATATATATAAATAACCCCCATCATCACATACCCTTCACCATACCCAGAGATTGCCATGGTTTTATTTAAGTTAGCTTAATAACTGGTTTGATTTGCATTGAGAGATGATTTGGAATATGGAAAGTTCCCCATGCCTATCTCTAGGTATGGTGAAGAGTCTGTGATGCTGGGGGGTTATTTTAAATTCAAAGCCAAAGTAACTTTATCAGGATGCATAGTATCTTGGATCCACGAAATAACTGGCCTTTAAAAATATTAATCTGCCTTTCTTTATGGGAATTTAACATAGGGGTGTGTATACTTATGCCCCCTGTATTTTAACATGGGGGGGGGGGGGGGGAATACTTATGCTCCCTGTATTTTTAAGAAGAACATTTATTTTTTACAATACATTATACATATATGTTTTTCTATTCCTCTTTTTAAATCAACTTTAGCATGGGTGTGTACACTTTCTCAAGCTACTGTGTCAGCTGGTGCGTCCATCCACATATTTCTGAATATGTGCGCACACACACACACACACACACACACACACACACACACACACACACACACACACACACACACACACACACACACACAC
The DNA here is from genome assembly GCF_013103735.1 of Etheostoma cragini. Classification (NCBI taxonomy): domain Eukaryota; kingdom Metazoa; phylum Chordata; class Actinopteri; order Perciformes; family Percidae; genus Etheostoma; species Etheostoma cragini. The sequence goes on from NC_048426.1 coordinate 6,579,442, forward strand.
ACACACACACACACACACACACACACACACACACACACACACACACACACACACACACAACGTTTGGGGTCAATTACAAATTTCTATACCATTCCATTGTAGACAGAATACGAGCTGATCTGGATGGGGGGGCTGATATTTAATGCAATATCTACATTGGCCATTATCACCAAACATTCATCCAATATTCCAAAGGCACATACAGTTCACTAATCTGATATCATTTAAAAAAACTAACTAGAGAAACATTTGAGAACCCTTTTGCAATTATTATAAAACAATGCAACTGGTCTGAGCTGGTATTCTGTCTACAATGGAGTGCAATGGACATTTCTAAGTGACCCCAAACATTTGACCGGTACTGCATATATATATATATATATATATATATATATATATACATATATATATATTACTATTTTTCCCTGCTGCTCCTGGTCAATGAGAGCAGTACTTGCAGTCCAGAAAACACAAACAATGAGCTAAAAAGGGTCTACAAAAAAGTCTAAGGAACTGAGAGCAGCTGAAGAGTTGGGTAATAATTCCCTGTGCGCTCCTCGGTACAAGTGACACCTTACACTTCACGCGCAGTCATTTGATTCATTGCTAATATAAAAAATAGCGCTCAAGGTTGCTTTGAAGTTTGACATTTTAAACTTTAATAAGAAAATGGCCAACAAATAATGGTCAATGGATAGCTTAGAGTAGAAAAACTTTCACAGCCACACATAAAATTCCCAGAAATGTCCTGAGTATATTTACCTTGACCTCATGAACCGCAAGACGACGCTGACTCATTATTTTAGTTTTTTAAGACTGATGGTAACGACACTGATAATTATACAAAGAAAAGCATGTGGCTAGCTGTGAGGACTGTTTCCAAATTGTCCTCCCACTTTACAGAGTGACGGATCTCTGCAAACAGAGAAGCGGAAAGAAGGAGTTACTGTACCTCTCCCGGTTGAACTTGAGAGAATGTAGGATTGCCGGGATTTTTTGCCTCAGGTTCCACAGGTGGATGCTGTCATCAGCTAAGGCACTCACTAGCGCCCCCTGTGGGGAGGGTCAGAAACACGTGGATGCTGGCTGTTTAATATGGTTGTATCATAAGTACACAATTATCAGGGCATTACAGACCAGCAATACTGGTTAATCAGTGTTGGCTTAAAGTACAGGTCACCCAACTAGGAGATTAATGGCCTACTAGCAGAGGTGGAATGTAACTAAATATATTTACTCAAGTACTGTACAAGTTTGAGGTACTTGTACTTTACTTGAGTCTTTTCTACTTCCACTACATCGCATCTGATAGCTTTGGTCCTTTATTACTTTAAGGATTAAGATTTCTGCACACAAAACATGTAGTTACATAGTAAATATGTTTAATTATAAATTAAACTACCCAACAATATGCAGGCCTACTAGTTTAGCTGAAATGATGAACTGATTAAACACTTAGTAGATTAACAGACAGTTTGGATCGTTTCAAGTTTCTAAAATGTGAAGTTTTTCTGCATTGAGTACTTTTAATTTTAATACTATAAGTACATTTTACTGATGATGCTTACATACTTTTACTTAGGTAACATTTTCAATGCAGGACTCTTTAATTGCAACAGAGAATTTTTATAGTGTGGTGTTAGTACTTTTACTTAAATACAGGACCTGAAAACTTCTTCCACTACTGCCTACTAGTCTATATCGACAATGTTTCATTTCCTGGGATTGTTCGGGTGCCGCTGGAGGTTCCACCGGATGTCCATCAATTTTCATCTTCAGCTTGCTTTGTGTTGGAATTTTAAACTCTGGTGAATCTGGTTGATTTCTGAGGACTCTGGTTAACTGCTCCTCAGATCTCTGCAGGGTAAATCCAGACAGCTAGCTAAATCTGTCCAATTGGAGTTTTCTGTTGCATGACTAAAACAACTTTTAAACATACACATGTTCCACCAAAACAAGATCCTTCCTGAGGCTATTTTGCAAAGGCACGGATGCTCCGTCCAGTGCTTGGCGCCGCCAAAGACGATTGTGATTGGTTCAAAGAAATGTCAATAAACCAAAGCATTTGTTTCTCCCATCCCTGGATGCTGTGTGAACTAGCCAGACGCTCCTCTGCAGCGCTGTGAAGGAAGGTCTGGCAATGCCAGACTAATGGCCTACAAACATGGAATAAGCACCCGTGCCTGTGACAGCTGCAGGAGACAGCGGACAGACCTGTTGTGAAGGGCTAAGGAGAAGGTGGAGAGAAAACCAAACAAGGAACAGGTAATGACAACAAACCTCGTTGATCAGGAACTGGAGCTGGATGACAGCCGCACCGCTCTCATGCTGACAGTAGCACTCCACACCCGCACGGCCAAAGCTAAATGTCAGCTCAGTCAAGGAAAACTGGACAAACAAAACCGTGTCAAACCTAATTTACTGATACAGTAATGCTGAACAATGTGTTTAAATAAGTACTTTCTAAAATCTATTCTAGCATTCAGTAGGAGCTTTTTTATTTCAGCATTTGCATGCCTAAACAGACACTGGCAAGAACATGAAGCACGATAAACTAGTGAGTCACAAATAAAAAAAATCAGTGGGCCCCGTCTGCCATAATTTTTTCAAATGCGTCAGCAAGTATGACGACAGCAAAGTAAACTTAACCCTCACCTCTCTCTATCGGACTGTTTAGTTCAGGTCAGAGAATCCCCGCCTGCTAAATCTGGGCATTCAAAAACAGCCAGGCCACCCATTGGGAAACAGACAATGTCAGGCCTAAACATGAACTGTGTGTGAACTAAAATGAGAGAACAGAAGGGAGAATGTGGCCACAGTGGAGCACCGCCAGGTAGGCACCAGGACTGTACTGCATCCCACAAACACTTCCAAATACTTTGCACAATCGGCACAGAAACAAGGAGTATAATGAGGAAAAAGCGTATCTATTTCCACCAGCCTCTAATCACTTTCACAAACACATGGTATGTGCACCAATCATGCACACCAGCACAATAGAAGAAGGGAGCAGCAGGAGATCTAATTTTAGGTAGAATCTCCAGACAGAGACAAATTGGCCACTACTCCTAATACGATTATGCCAGAGAAAAGCTCTAAAGACGGACAGTTGTGTTCACTACCTGAGTCTGTTTTGGGCTGACACGGCATAGTGTCTGAACAGGATAAAGCAAACCGTGCTCAAACAATCCCTCAGCTCCTTGAACAAACTAAGGTGGGGTTACAGGAGACTGTTTCAGGACAGGCTCAACAGCAGGGCATCACTTGTGCAGAAGGATGGAGGCAAACAGACTTTCAGACTTTGAGCGGGCGCCAGTCGAAGGCTGTTGCCAAATAAACTCATATTCCATAACCTGTGACCTTTCTGTCCAGTTTTAGCTCCCGGCCCCCTAAGTTCTGTACATTTGTCGGAATTATTAATGGATATCATGTCTCTACAGGTCCACAATGGAGGAGGAAGAGTCATTGAGTCTGTTTTATAGCCTCTGGTCATGCATAAATGAGAACAGTAGTCTAAAGAGCGCAAATGTTCATAGAACACTATGTATTTATATTTCTAACATCAAGTAGACACACTTGTACTGGCCACAGCCTTGTAACTGGTAACTCAAGGTGCTGTTACTGTTTATTTTTTGTGCCTTAACTTATCAATGTATGGAAATGTACAGGTGTCTGAACAGATTCTGATGCAATGTAGGCTAACGGTAGGTGGGACTTTCTAGGCAAGCAGGAAATTAAGATTGTATCACTGTGGTGAGCAAGTAGAGCGTTCGGCTGATACTTCCTTCCACGCTACATGATCAAAACGATTATGCTACAACTATGATCAAGTATGTAAGCCACAGCTACAAACTATATGGTCTGTCAACTGAGAATGTTATAGACTACACTACCCTTTTCCCTCCTTTACTTTGTTTTATCAGCAGAACATATGTTTCTAGGATTGTGTGACCACAGTAAGCTGAGTCACACCAGCCAACTTCGTTTGATATCTCGCTGTGAGGGAAACAAAATGTTGAGATAATAGCTTGTCATCCTCTTTTGGTCATGCGATGATTTAACTGATTTGCAGTTTTATGTGAAATCATTCCTTCAGAGCTGAAACTTACAAATGAATTTGAATGAACTGAATATCTTTGGGTTTTGGGCTTTTGGTTGAACAAAACTGGTTTTAGCAATAAACCAATTTGGGGAAATTGTAACAAAAGAAAAAAGAAAAGTTGTTTCTAATATTTTAGATCAAACAATTAATCTAGAAATAATAAATCTAGAAAATAATCTGCAGATTAGTCAAAAACGCTTTACATTCCATGTGTCACATGCAATATTTATTATGAACTAGTATTACTATTTACTGTCTTTTGAGTTCTCTATATTAGAGCAAATTAGTGCATTGCATTTTTTACCTATCATATCAGTCATTTCAACATGATG
>NC_048426.1:6583885-6645172 GCF_013103735.1 Etheostoma cragini
CCCCCCCCCCCCTTTCTTGAACATCAGCACTTCCCCATTAGGTAAACCAACGCGGTTCACCACAGCAATTCAGCATCAGCCAGTTTTCATGCGTATTCATCTGATAACCATCAAGAAAGGAAGTTATCTTAATCATGTGAGCTGACAAATGAAGAAAGACCAACTGCTCTTTGCAACCTTAAACCTTCATAAAGTCTAGGTTACAGCATTGTAGAAACCCAAAGAAGAGGAAGCTACGGACTAGTGGGCCGATCGTCTTCAGTATTTCTGCAATGGAAGCTGATCAAAACAAGTTTCTGATTTCTTGCGGGACAAATCAGCTGCAAGAGTGTTTTTGAACAAAAACACAATGTTGTGAAGTATATCATCCATTTTGCCCAAACTTGAACTTTCCCTTTACTGCCTCCATTGCCACGTGGGTCAAATTCTATTTTAATTGCGGTTTTATTTTGGCTCCAACAACAAACACAGAACTGCTCTGTTTTGCGGTCAAAATATAAAAGCATGTATATTAGAAGGAGCGAGGGATGGTCTACAGTAACACTGACTAAAACACTGTAGTACAGACAAATCTTGTAAAAACAGACACTTATTGCTTGTAGAGACGTCATTGAGCCTATGTCTACTGAGCTACAGCAGCGTTTCCATACTCCGGGGGCAATGAGGTGGATCAATACAGCCTGTCTTTTGATAAATGGACCTATTGCCTGAATGACAGTAATCCCATCAGCTCCACCTTGCATATTAGGACAACATGGAAGCAGTGTGTGCTCTCTGGGAGTTACTCAGTAAACACAATGCTCTCTTAATCTGGAGAGTGGATAAAGACGTGGACGGAGCCACTACAAATGAAATTCTCAATAAAGCAGATGGGCCTCACACGCGAGATATCAGCACAAAGGGAAACCTGGATATACATGAATACTGTAGGCCAACACTGAAGGCCAGTTGTAAACAGTATAACCTGGACATGATCAGAATATCACATTGCAGTGTTTAACCCAGGGGAGGTTTTGTTGCTGTGACTCATGGAAGTCGCTTTGTTAGCTATAAAAACAAATTTCTATCCTTGAATACAGACACAAAGACAAAACTGACTCCCAACTGCCCAAGGGCACCACATAGAACTGTAGCAGCTTGCTTGAGTGTGTGAGTGTGTGTGTGTTTGTTGTGCAAGTCCAGTGATGTTTACAGCACATATGAAGTGACATACTGTGACATACAGACTGGGCAGCACAGTTGATGAGGTTGGTTCCTCGGCATATGGCAGAGGAGCTGTTGATGCTACTGCAGAGATGCCACTAATGAGCCTGTGTGCTCCAGGAGAAGGAGGCTGCTGGTGCCGGCTGCAGAGAAACACATCCTAGCTGGTGTCTACCTCTGAGCTCTGCACTTAGCTCTGTGCGCTTAGGATTTTCTTATTTTTGTTTTGTTGGACGACAGGAGGTAAAGACATGTCACTTCATCTATAAATTCCCCACACTTTGTGAAATGCTAAAGGAGAACTTGGTCATATGACATTTGCAAAAAGGATGTCACGAAGTTAGACATGGTCTAGTGTGTGTTGTAATGTTTGTGGAAGTGTGTGTGTGCATAAGAGAGTGGAGGACGTTGAAAATTCACTGCAATCATCCAAGCTTTACTTTCCTTGTGTGGCTCTCGGAAGGAAAAAGAAGGATACAGCCTCAATGCTCCATTCTGAGTCCCAACGGCCAAGATTTTCTGGACAGGGTCAAAAGCCATTGAGGATGGTTGATATGGGAAGCCATGACGCACAGTCTGCAAGAAAGAGCAGAATTTATATTAGAGCTAGAGTCAGCTAATCAATCATCTGCTACACAGTCAAGCTGGCTTAACTTGAGAAAAAAAAACATAACCATGATCTCCTAGAAATGTAATCCATCAATGTGGAAAATTAGTCTTATTCATCAAAATAAATAAGATGAGCATAGACATTAGTGCAAATGGGGACTGGGATATGTTTCTGATATCAGCTTGATATGTGTGCAGGCTCAATCCTGTAAAAACAGCAGTAATAAATTCATTTCATCCATCCTTAGGCTCACATTTTCAGCCTTGGGGTGAACTTCACTGCCAGGATCTTGCAGTCCCCCAGCTACCACAATGTTATCCTCATCAGGCATCTATAACTCAATTGTTTTGGGTTACAAACCTTTCCCAGCCACCCATAAGCTCTGTGCAGCTTGCAGCAGTATTATGTAACAGGTAATGCCTTGGCCCTGTAACCTAGGGACCTGACCATCGCTGCTCCCAGCCAGGACAGGAGCAGGTGGGCTGGCTCTCCAATATGTGCAACAAAATCCACGCAGGCAAAGCCTTTCCAGACAGATTATTAAACCCTGCATGATGCAAAATTAGTTTGGCAAAATCCTGTTTGTTGGCCAGTGAGGCTAGGATTTAAATGGATAGGACGGTTCACATTTTCTTTAAAGTCTGCTTTAAACATTTTTACAGAAAGAGTTGATTGCTGTAATCAATCCTCCTGTCTACAGTAGCCCTTGTGAGGTGTTAAGTGATAAGGGGGACAAATTTACAGTCCTGTGCAGTGTAAATACATGCAAAAGTTTAGCTGAAAGAACAGACCAATCGACCAAAGTCTTTTTAGTACCAAGACCCCCTTCCCTCAGCCAGTCCCCATTGTCCAAGAAAACACAAATAGGAAATGTCATCTTGAAAAGACTGCAGCACTGAAAGCTATCCAATTAATTTGTAAAACTCAGATTGAACTCTTTAGCTGAACTAAAATTGAATTTTTACACAATGTGGATTTTGTCCTCCATATGAAGGGTTCTCTTCGCGTCCAGTGGGGACGGGAGGCGGGCAAAAAAAGCTGTCAATGTGCACGCGAGTGTTGTATTAAGATTCTTGAAAGAAATGTGAACTTAATGTTTAATGGTGTTCTTTCTTAGTCAAGAGCTGATTAGAATAGCTAGGTGACTTAGACTAAAGATGAGAAACAGTGACTGGAGGCGACGATGCAGTGCAATGCAAACAGCCATGGTGCTGTGACTGACAGCCTGCATAGCCTAGGCTACTGTATAACCACGGGCACAGCCAAGCACGGCAGGCAAAAACAAGATACATTCCCTATTAGTGTGTCCACTTATAACTTATACTTCTTTAAATAGACTAAATTTCTGGTTTTGAGTGCGTGCACTCGTGTCATTTGCTTTCCAATGAACAGTGCTGACAGAGTCACGCCGCTGTCATCTGACTTTCAGTGTGCAAAAACAGTCCGTTAATGCGAGCTGCTATACCGTAACCCACCTTGCAAAGCTGAAAATGTTCCGACTGGAGAGTCTCCTGGATAACATCGTTTTCCCTGGGAGTACCCGGCTGGGCAGTTGCGGAGGAGGAAGAAGAAGCCGCTGTCAAGCCGTCTAGCACCTTCCTAATGTTAAACTTCTTCATTTTCCTCCGGTACAGACGCGACGGTTGAGAATACAGATCACGCGAGCTACCATAAATTGGATAGAATGGGGGGTAGCTGCTAGCTAGTTAGCCAAAATAACGCACAGTTAATATATTTCTGTAGCTATACATCTCACATGTTACGGAGGGTGTTGCCAGCGCACTCTCCAAAAGCACCCGAGTTACGAACATTTATTTAGCGAGTCCTCTCCGATATCAGTGTTAATTCGCCATTTATGTTGCCAGCTTTGACGTTATTCGATCGGGATCAACCGTTTCCGTGAGCTGTTTCCCCGGTCTGGGCTCAGCGGGTAGCAACCAACTGGCTACGGAAACGCAGTGAACTGCAGCGGGGATTGAGTCTGCGCTCTGCTGTCACCCGGATGCTGGGTCCGGCGTTACATTCATTCTGTGACCTCGATGGGATTTTGTTAAGCTAACAAACGTATAAACCAGAAATGTGTTTTGTATGTTGATAGCTGTTAACAAAATTAATGACTTCAAAGACCATATATTTTATTGTATTTTAGAAATGAGCTGCCAGTGGAGTACAGGTAGGCTGATTTTAATTGGGGAAGCCTATATCAATCTTTTATTACAATGGACTGTCAAATGTGCGAAGAAATAGTGCTTATTCATATTCTGTCAAATGTTTTTTTTTTTTTAAACTAAAAAAAACTTGTCTGTCAAAATGGAAATGAAATAAGTGCCTCTATTTTTTTTAGCACCTGTACTGTAGTAACTCCTTTTACCCACCTCTTAGCTCGCAACAACTAAATAAATAAAATAACTAATCTAAACAGTGTCAGTTTTATGAAAAGTAGCCTCCAAATACAAAAAGTACATGAAAAGCATGCCAGCATCCCTAAATTCCCCAAAACTAGTGAAAATCCCCTCAAAATGTTGTTGTTACTGTGAATGTAACTGAACACTGTAGCAATATCCATTTAAAACATTTAAATAAGGGAACGTAAAGATCAGTAGTTCATTATGTGTGTGTTGTGTGGCCCCCTGCTGGCTGAGGGATCTTCAAGCACTAGTGCCTCAGAATGAAAAAGAAAGCGAAGCCGATCCTTGTGACAGCTAACACGGAAACTAAAACTAAAAATCAAATAATAATGCAGGGGCAGTAAGGAAAACATGATGCCATAGATTGTGTTTAGAACCACTCAAATTGTGCTTTTAAATCTCCTTGTTCATAATCCTCTTCACTTACAATCTTTCTTTCCCACAGAAATTTGATAGGAGGGTGTCCTTTTGTGAACGCTTAAATTCCCAATTCAGGATCCAATCTATTGTGTGCATTGAAAAATAGGCCGCATTTCCTCATTCCTCTTAATCCCCAAGGAGGAAAAATGAGGTTATTTTACCTCCACAAGGAATTAGAAAACTAGAAAAATTGGTTATGAAAAGCAAAAAACCTGGTCAGATGATCACCTTTATGATCTGTCAATTAGGAGGCCCATATTTTTTAGTAGCTGAGATTTATCTACTGATTTTGTGCATCATTTAGATGGCACTTTGTAAGGAATTAAGTAGCACTCCTTAAATCATACATCTGAAAAAGACATTTGGTGGAGATGTAAGTAAGGCAACATGGTTACAGTGTTTTATAATCAAGTAAGCCTAAACCTACTTTTACATAAGAGAAAGTATCTGAGTACTCGTTCCACCACTGCTAATAAACACAATTAAGGATTTAAAGTGCTCATATTATGCTCATTATCAGGTTCATAACTATATTTAGAGGTTATGTCAGAATAGGTTTACATGGCTTAATTAAAAAAAAAAACATATTTGTGTTATACTGCACACTGCTGTAGCTCCTCTTTTCACCCTGTGTGTTGAGCTCTCTGTTTTAGCTACAGATGGAGGCATCTCACTTCTGTTCCATCTTTGTTGGGAGTTGCACATACGCAGTAGCTAGGTAAAGACTACTAGCCAGTCAGGAGCAGGGTATTAGGGCGTGCCACGCTAGCAGCTAAATGAGCATTATAACGGGTGTTACAAAGTGACGCGCGTTTGTCTCTGAAGTAAAGGCTGGACTCCCACAGAGCTGTTTGGAGCAGTTGGTGAACAGTGTTTTCTATTGGAAAGGGTAAGTTCCTTTGGGCCTTTTCCCTTTTTAAACCTAAAACATGCACAAAAAAGATATACATCACAATAAAGGTAAGGGGAAAAGCCAAAAAGCATAATATGAGCACTTTAAGATGTACCAAAAATGCTTGCACAGAGATAAAACAGATTTCCAAACAAGATGTAATTCTAGTTATAAATTCCATATTATTCATATTTCCCACTCAGGTGCATCCTATAGCTTTCCTCAAGCTAACTTTAACTGTGTTTGCACACGCATGTTTTCTACACTAGATGGGGTATTCTACCAACATTCTACCACCCTGCAATCTGAAAGCATTTAGCTGTGGATGGCTCTTTTTACATCCAAAATTCAGCACCACGGACAGCAACATATGGATTCCTCCCCTGATTGGTTGCCTTGATGGTGCAGGATATGATTTGTCATTAATAATTAGATTAAATTACATCCTGGCATTTTTTCACACACTAAGAAGTTGCCATTTTCATGCAAGAGGGACATCAAAGAGTAATATTTATGTCTGCTTTCCACAGACTATAATACTTAATTAACACAGGCCATCACAAACCGGGTCACTTAATCACAATACACAATACAAGACTGGCAGAGGCACAGCAGAGATATGTGTACTTCATCAACCTATTCACAAGTTTGACTAAATTGAAATTTTTATGCACTCATGAATATATGAAGAAAGCTGCCAGCAAAAATGTTCACTGGAGGGTAGATAAAATGGGGCAAAATTAATAATGTACAAGTAATGGGATCGGATTCAGAGTGTGTGATTCAGACTCCCATTCAGTCATACTTATAAACAACAAGTTCCAAAGCTGAGCTTTTGTGTCCGATGTGAAAAAGTAATGGGGCCAGCATCCTTTTTTGACTTCTGAATTCAGGTCTTTAGTATCTGGGACATAAATCCATAATTAGCAGTTGTGTATTACTTCTTCTCTCACTTTCCCTCAGGCGCAATTGCCACATAAAGGTAAACTTCCTACCTGGCTTTTACGTTGCAATTTACTTGATCAGCAAAGTATATACATGCTGCTATAATAAAGCAGTATGAAGTTTTACATGTAGACTATTGCAAAGTTTGATTAAAAACATGCACATGACAAACCTGCATCTGGTCCAGAATTTGGACAAAAGGTACCCATGGGCGGGATGTAGAACAGTTCCCTAGATGCACAGCAAGGACACTGAAAGTAAAACTACAGCAGGACAGCAAAGAACAGATTGGTGTGCAAAAATAACCTGTGAAATACACAACATGTCAGTGAGCATAAAGGACAAGGTTTCACTCTCCTAAAATATCTACAAGACAATGCACTGAAACATATAATCCGATGCATTAAAAGCATCCAATTGCTCTGAGCATGAAGAGTTATTTGACACGGATTTACAAAAAGGAAAAGTTCAATTGATTCAAATTTGAAGGGAGGCTGCTTCATTAGAGTTCAAAAAACTAAAAAGACTTTAGGGACAAAGCAACATGACTAAAGACAAGACAAAACTGATAGACACCACTAATCTTCAAGGTCACTGTGCTGTGGAAAAAAACTACCACCCCTCCGCCAACTGTATGCGGACAGAGGAGTGTACTTTTGGCGATATGGGGCATCACACATATACAAAGAAATCCTCTTAACACAGACCTCAAACACATAAGAATTTGGCGGGATTCACTATTTTTGCACATTACTTAATGAATAAACTGTATAGCGTCTTGTTACTTTACAGATTAAGACCATACGAAACCTATGATCATTTTATAAAATAGAATGTATTGTTATGGATTAAACTACCCATAATGAGTACATTTTGTGTACAATACTTGATCCCCCAATGATTAAAATATTTAAGCTTGATTAATCGCACATTTTTATCTATTGTAAATGTCCCTTGATTTCTTTTTGTCGCATTATTTTTTCTTATGTAATGCTCTTATGAACATGGAAAAGTGGATTGGCTCGCTTTGTGCAAATATTTTTATTGGCATATAGCCTACTGTAGTGTTCAGTTTCACACGAACATTCTCACCTGGAGCAAATAATCTCTCACACAGTGTAACACTGTCCATCTATAAAAGGGTGAAAAAAATTCTTTGACAATGGGGGGGGAAGAATTTGCATCAGCTGTGTGCTTGGCCATCAAGTGGTATTTCAGACTGGACGTGCTGCGATGTTAGCTCAGTTCACAACAACAAAACACACAGATCACTTTGGTCTGGTCAATGGAACATCCAGAATCTATTTGGCTTCCATTTCAGCGTCTCGCGCTCGCCATCCACTCAAAACGTAACGCTACTACTCTATTGCCGACTCGCAAGCCCAAACGACGTGTGTGCGGCGTTTTGTTTCCGGTCTAGCTAGATCTGGTTTGGTGTTGTAGTTTTTCTAATATAACTATATATTGCAACAGCATGTGAAAAAACTACAAAGTTTGCTAGGCCAAAAATAATTTTAATTTAGTTTTAAAAGGTTTGTGTTAACGCCGTTAATAACGCGTTTAACTGACAGCACTAATTGTTGCATTGCTACTTTTACTTAGGATGTAAATAATACTTCTTCCACCACTCCTGGTGGTCAATAAAATACTCTTTTCTTTTATTAGCTGTCATTGCTGTAAGTGACTGATGCTCCGTCTGAGTATGTCTTTCCTTCTCTGTATCTCTGTCTATCGCTGCATCAACAAATCTAGAACTTACAAATGCAGCAATCTAATAAGTCACGGTTGACTTCCTATTATAGAAAAAAAGATATATTTGTTGTGATGGTGTAATCATGATTAGATACTGCATAAGTGCTCTGCTCCCTCCAGCTCTCTCGGCTGTATGTAGCATCTTTTCCTCCCTCCACCAAAATCAGGTCATGCTGATATGCTTTTCTCTGCTATTGGCCATATCAAGCCCGGCTGGGAAGCTCATGTATGAGTCTTAGCCATCATCTCACTGTGGAGTGATTAACATTTAATTATATGCATGTGTTGCATAACAGACAAGTAACACTTAGAGCTGTGATTGAATAGGTTGTCATTTAATGAGAAATGTTTAATAGCTTCAAACAATGTTTTATTATTATTTTTTCTCTCTCTCTTTCTTGCTGTTTTGGTTGTTTGGGGAAATGACAGTTGTGACCATTTTACAGTGTTAGGTCAATCACCAGCAAGTCTTAGTTACACGATGAGCGTCAGAGACCTTTCCCAGCAGGATGTACTGTACGTCATGCTGATCACTTTATTTGCCGGTCGGTATCAGTGGATTATCAGAGAAAGTAGCTCAATTGTCTCCACATAGGTGTTTATGAGGAAGCACACACAGTCCACACATTACTAAAAAAAAAAACTGGCGAGGCAGAAATGTGCATATAAAGTTACTGTCTATTATGTAACACAAGCTCAAATAGCTTCTATGCAGTGGCTCGGGATTCATGACTTGGTATCAAAAACAGGTCTTGTTAGAGGGTTTAACCAGTAGCTGCAGTTGTTTGGCTCTTTGCCTCAGAGCTGTGGTCTCCAGCAGCACAATGACTGGCTCTGACTCTCCCCGGGAGCCTGGCTCACTTTGATCCTGTCCCAGCGGTGCTCTTCCTTGGACAGGCCGGTGTCGCAGAGCATCATTTGTTTGACAAGGAAGGCACCTGCCTCATCAATATTTATATTGTCCTATAAATGGTGAGGGGAATATCATTTAGAACATTGTGTATGCATCCGTTGAGCTGAGTGTTTGGCTCGATGTTTAAACCTTGGCTGAAAGTTGTTCCTGTTTGTTAATATTTGAAAACGTTTTATGAACAGGCCATATAGCTGCAGTGTTAAAATCCACGCATACACTGTAGTGTAAGTAAAATTTGTCATACAAAAAATATAATACAAAAACCATCAAACAAGCAAATTAATACATAAATAATTCAGTTTCAGTTAGTCGGTCAGCTAAGAGAGTATGTTAATATTAGTCCTTTTGCTAAGTGGTCAAATACAGTGTAGCTGTTCAAAACTTACATAATCTCATTTTAAATCGTCAGGTATAGGCAAATGAAAGAAAAACTATTTATTACAATCTATCTATTCGGAAGGATAATTGTTCCTCACCTTATTGTGTTATTGGTTATTTGGCGTAACCAAATTCAATAATGAAGGTGTTAAAGTTAAATTTGATTAAGTAATAGTAAAGGACCTTCCTTGGTTAATAGTGTGCTTAAGTGGGGCAAATTCTGTGAATAATTTACACTTTTTTTTAATTGCCAAGACAAGTAATACATTGTGAACCTGGGGGTTTTAAGGGGCCATTCATGGACCAGTTTCCCATGATGTTGTTGGTAATGTCTTGATCGTATGACGAAATATGTTTACTAAAGTCATCCTGATAAAAGAAAAAAAGGACGGACAAAGTGGAATATTCGGTGCCTCATATCCCATTCAGGCTTTACTCAGCCGATAATGCCTCTGAGAAATGTTGTGCCTATCTCTAACTGCCACTGTACACAGATTTTCATCTCATAAAATAACTTAAATACAACACACCTTTGCAGATGTCTCAAACCAGCCAATGAAGCTGTTGTCTTTACAGAAGCAGTCCAGCAAGGACACCAAATCTCTGTCCCTTCCTGTCATGTCACATTTGTTGGCCAGCAGGACAGCAGGGACCGGACGTCCGCTGTCGAGACAAACTTTGCTATCCAGGTCCTGCTTCCACTCTGAGGCAGCCTCCAAGGTGGAGCTGTTTGTAATGTCAAAGACCACTACTGCTCCCATCGCCTCTTTGTAGAACACTCTGGACATATTCTTAAATCTCTCCTGGCCTTGAGGGAAGAGAAAATAAATCTGTGTGATTTATGCTTTGCCACAGCTTGACTCCAAGAGTGAAGATTAATGAATTTGCTGTTATTATTTGGCTAAGGCTTACAGTTTTTATTTGAATTATGAGTTGGCCCAGAACCAGTCATTTTCATATATTTATTATACAGGAAAGTTAGGAAAAGTAACATTACATTACATTATAAAAACGGGCCTGACTCAGTTTCAAAACTGGTTTTCAGCAGCTTCCTGTTCTGGAGAAACATAAAACATTGGTACAGCACGTCAAATTAATACAGACGTATTATTTGGTCAGTGATGCTACTGTTTGTTTATCGTGCATGATTTGAATTATCATATCAAATGGGACTGTAACAACAAAGGATATGTAACAAATGAGAGACTAACGGTAGTTTTCTGAAATAAAAGGGTTTGTTTCCATGGACACTGGTAGGATAGGATTAAAATAAATAATATAATTCTAATAATAAAAATATTGCAAATTTTCAGTCCCTAAAAATACTGTAGTTATAGTCAAATCCCAGCATGTATTTTATTATTGGTTGAAGCTTATTGGATCTCCTATTGGACTTTTGTAATTTAGGTCATTTGAGAAAGAAGAAACTTTCAACAAAGACTACTGTATTTAGGTGTAAAAAGGTTGTAATTCCTTCGCTAATAGTATGCCTTTATGAGCTAGAATTAATAATAATAATAATACATTTTATTTATAATGCCCTTTACATTTCAAAAAGAAATCTCAAAGTGCTGATTTGATTTGATTTGATTCCCCCCAGAGGCTAAATAAAGTATCCATCCATCCATCCATCCATCTTTTTAATTTAGTTTTAATTATTTACCTACAGTCCAGGCTAGCTCATAGCATTGGGATTAATTATGTCTCCTCTTTGCTGGGAGCATGCCTGTCAGTCTACTACTAATATGTATGTTGAAGTCAATATTATACATTAATTTTAAATAAAATAAATGTAAACATTTAATTTAAAGTTAGGTTAGGTTAGGTTGTAACCACCAATGATGGCTTGAATGATGGCAGTTTGTGCTACTCTGCTAAGCTAATGTTAGTTTAGCATTAGCTGGGTTTTGTTCTCTATTTTAGCTAGCTACTAGCTAACGACACCCATTTAATGGTATGGATTAACAAATACATTTACCAAGATACAGTATCAGTTTTATTAAAAAAAAGGTTTAAACTGCAAACAAAAGCTTTAGTAACTAGCTAATAAATCAATTTGATTTTAACTTTAACGTTACCGTTAGCTAAAGCTAGCCAAGACTATCCGACATTTAAGCTAGCTTTCGTTTGACAGCTGCTTTAGCTAGCTGTCTAGCTACAGTGCAGTTTCCTTTGTCTTCAGCTTTGTTTTGTAGTTCCAACGTTATTGCAGATTTTACTGTTTTCACAGAAATTGCACATTGTTATGGTACCGCCATCATTTTCCATGGTAAAAAGGGACTTGAAACTCACCCGCAATATCCCAAAGCTGCAGCCTCACCACTGTCTTTGCATCCCATTCAATAGTTTTTAGAGCAAAGTCAATTCCAATAGATGCTTTGTATTCGTCATCAAAGCGTTTATTAACATACCGCAAGACTATGCTGCTTTTCCCAACACTTAGATCCCCAATGACTAAAACTTTAAACAGCTTTTCTGTACATAGTGTCACTGAACGTACTGCCATGTTGTCGTTCAGCCCATAAACATATAATCCAGCAAAAGTCTTAAATAATCTGCATTTGCTACAGAAGTTCTTCCTACAAACCAAAGCCATAAATACTTGACCTTTGATTTTAGACATGGTACTGGAATAGTAGGCAAGGCCAATACCACAGAGTCAGCTAGCTAATGTTTTACCATGAAAAACAGGAGACAAAAGCATAAAAAATATTTAATTTACTCCAATCAGACAAGTTTCCTTTTAAATGCTCTACAGTAAACATGTTTAAACTGGCAGACTTAGTTTATACTGTGTGTATATATCAGGCTGCAGGTAGCTCATTCAGAATATTATTAAATGGTAACAGAAGCACTTTATCACATTATACTATTTTAAGAGGCTCTTAATATTTAGGAAATAGATTGGATGTATAACCAATCACACAATAGAGGCATTCACAGCTAATTCGTTTTTTATAATACCGTAAAGCATATAGATATTGTTTGAATATCAAAATATGATTCACAATTCATACATTTACAAAACATATGTATGTTGTTTATTTTATACATAAATCTATGCAGTTATGAAATCAGAGGTCTAATTATAAAAAAATACAAATGTTAAACTATGGTAGTTTAACTTTTATTTTAAGACCATAGAAATTAGATAAATATCCATAAGAAAAGAAAAAGTCTTAGTGGAGATGTGGCACTTAAACTTCCTCTGCTACATTCGTGATACAGTCTGTGCACTTGTGCTTGGCATCTGTATCAATAAATAAAAATCACAGATAAGTGCTTGTTTTTTCCAACAAGAAATCATGTAGACATTTTAAATTTCATCAAAGAACATTTTTATTCTGCTCTACCAGCTTAAAGCAAAAGTTTGGGGAGATGTGCTTTCTTGCTAAAGTGTTTCATTATATAACAAGATTGATACCACTCTAATGTATTGTAGCACCTGAATTGTACACCTTATATGAAGCTACCATCAGTGGTTAGCATAGCTTAGCATAAAGACTGGAAACGGGAAAACAGGTAGCCTCGCTCTGTCTAAAGGTCACAAAATATGCCTACATTAACAGCTCACTAAAAAAAATCCTTGTATTGTGTTTGTTTAATCCAAAAAGTCAAAGAATTACAATTTATGATTTTTATCTCTGGACTTTGCTGTTTCCAACATGAGCTCATATGAAGGTGTATAAATAGCTTGCCACTTTTAAAGCTTTTGTGCAGAACATCAAGCCATTGCCAAATGAAAAAAAGCACTATATTGTTTAGGACATTTTGCGTGTCATGTCAACCTTTTTAAACTTTGTGTTTATGTCATGTCCCAACTTGTCCAGTTTTAAACACGTGGTTAACATTCTTATTCCGGACCTTTTGGTTGTTGACCTCTGGTTTCACACAGGACACGAACATCGGTCTCCTGGGTGAAAGTCCTGGTTGTTTGACCCATCTTGCTCTTCATACTACGTCACAAGTCAGTAGAGACGTATGGCGTGACATGACCCGCAAAACATTTGCGTATTATTCATACAGCTCTTGGTGAGAAAAGACCCCCTTTTGCCCTTTTCCAGTCTTTATGCTAAACTTAGCTTTATATTTAGCGGACAGATGTTATAGGGAATTCAATCTTCTCATCAAACTCTCTGCAAGAAAGCAATGATTGTATTTTCCCAATTGCGAACTATTCCTTTAAACCTTTCAATTTTCTTTTGCTCGTAATAAAACAGAAAAGTCCCAATGTGTAACACAAAACGTACTTCCTAAAAATACTATTGACAAATCCAATTTTACATACAAACCATATTCCTCATTAAGTTGCGCTGTTTAAAATCAGTAAAATCATCTGCTTGTTATGTCGCCTATATTTTCTCAAATAAATCTGTTTATAGTAATAAATGTACATAGACAAGCTTAGTTCCTTGTCTTATTGTTAAGCACAACATGTATTTCATCCTAAAAGCTTATATTAGCATACAAATAAATGTTTGTAAGTGGCAATTATTGTTACTAATGTAGACATCTAAGACCATTTTTAAATGTAGTGCCTTGTTGTTCATCCTTAACATGTAACAGCTCTCAATTATAGAGTGAAAAATGACTTGTCAGACCACAGAAGGACTTCTTTCTTATATATCGTATACAGCATATCATTAGAAACTTGAAAATATAGTACAACAACTGGTAATATTTAGTGTGAACCCTCACAGAGTTGAGGAGCTTTGCTTGAAGTCTTTGAGGATGACAGAGGCATATGTCATATTTGTAGGACTGCACAAAATCGACTCGGACACCGGCGAATTGGGGAAGGGGCTCACTGGAGGAGCAGCGCAATCTCGGAAAGGGGACGGAGGCATTAGGGCCAGAGAGTTTTCCATGGCTAATTTGACCTCAACAACGTCCTCGTCATGAATCTGGGCGTTGTTGTACATGTAGCCGTGGAGAAGGCCAAACTGCTCATTCTCCATCTCTTCGTCCTCTAAAGGGGAAGAGGGCTCCTCATCAAACAGGTCCATGTGCAGAGGCAGGACCGGCTCCTGCTGGATCAGGTGGGCCTGGTGGTATATGGGCATGCCGCCGCTCACCGCCTCGGGCATGCTAATCATATCATTAAGATCAGGGATGTCACTGTTGAATTTACCAACCCTCACATTCCCCTGTTGGTAGTCCATGACGACGTGTTGGGGGATAATGCTATTTGGCTGCGGATGCTGAGGTTTATAAAGTTTCACCTCCTCCATGTCTTTCACAAGCCCACAGTCAGGAATGTGTCTGTGGGTCATCATTGGGGGAGTGATGGGGGGATTGTATCTAATCGGGTCACCCTCGTCCTCCTCAGCCACATTGTACAAAGTCTTAGTGCTGAGGTCTGAGAAGTCCAGGCCTCGGCTTTGGTAGGTATTAGTTAAGGGTTTGATGACAGCCATCTGATTGGAACCTGCTTCCTGTCTCTTCACGTGCACTGACAGTCTGTGCCACGTGTGATCCCCTTTTGGAGGATGTCTTGCACCTGGTTCAGACCATGACACAGACTTTCCATTAGAACTATGAACAGAATAAAGATGGCTGTTACTTCACGGGAACCCACAAAAGTGGAGACAAAAGCAGCATTTATGGTTCATGTAAGAAAGAATAAGGTTGTGGTCTAAAAAAAAATAAAGAATATTATTGATGTTGTACGAAGTATTACAGGGTATCTGCAGGTTTTTGAAAAGTCTCTAAAAGCTAAGAAGCTCATCGACCCATATTGGGCAAGTTTTGATTTTTAGCAACAACTTAAATGAAGTTAAATGAATGGATTGTTTTTCATGTAATCTCTCCATACATCCATCCATTCTATCCCGCTTATCTGGGACCGGGTCACATTATTTTTACACTTGGGAATTATTGTAACACATTGCTGAAAAGTACTAAGAAAGAAGGATATAAATAATTCTGGGCCATATTGTCCCCACTGGTTTTTGATCACACTTTCAAACTTTGGCTGGTAAGACTGTAGGAACAGGCATTACATGGAATTCTATGTAGTATTAAAAAGGTGAACCCTGCAGGAAACCTGTAGTCTGTGATTGTGATCCCATTTGTCATCCCTTAGCACACAGAGATGCTTGTTTTAATTTGAATCAGTTCAAACGGCTGTGTGAATTGAGCACTGACCTATATCCGTCACACTTTACAACAGGTGTCCCTAAGAAAGTAAATACAGTAAGACATCAGGCTCCCTTTGAGAGGGAATTACAGTAAAACCAGCATCCCTGAGGTGCCTCAGGAGCAGGACTCACAGACTCAATTAATGAACCTACCTGCCGTTTCCAGTGTTCTTCTTCCTCTTGAACATGTTGAGCAGGCTGTTGCTTCGGCAGGCAATTTTGCCGTCGCCGACGTGCATGCGCACAGCGTCAGAGGTGGTGAACGCGCTGCGCACGTTCCGCTCAGGTTTGGCAATGATGATGTACATCTTTGGGCTGAACATACAGCCCAAAGCTACAGTCACGCTGAGGCTCACAGAGAAAGACGTGGTGATGATCTTGTAGTTGCTGCCAAAGTAGATTGGCACAAACGCCAGCCATATTATACACGTGGTGTACATGGTGAAGGCGATGTATTTGGCTTCGTTGAAATTTGCAGGAACGTTGCGGGTCTTGAAGGCGTAATAGGTGCAGCTCATGATGAGCAAGCCGTTGTAGCCGAGAGGGGCCACGACACCCACGTTGCTGGTGTTGCAGATGAGGAAAACTTCTTTGATGCTGGGGTAGGACTTGATGGGTTCAGGAGGCTCCAAGATGATGAGGGTAATCTCCAAGGTGAGCTGGACACTGATCAGGATGGAGGCAATGACCACTTGAGCCCAAGCACTCATGAATCTCGGTTTCCTGGTGCAAATCTTCTTCTTGCTGCCAGCCAGAATACGGGCAATGCGGTTGGTTTTGGTTACCAGGGCGGAGTAGCACATGGCAGCTGAGAGTCCAACAAGCAGCCTCTGGAGGTAGCAGGAGACTACGGTGGGACGGGCGATAAGGGTGAAGGGACACAGATAGCCCAAGAAGATCCCTGCAAGGATGATGTAGCAGAGCTCCCGGCTGGAGGATTTGACCACAGGCGTGTCACGATATAGGACAAAGATGAAGGCAACAAATGACGTGACCAGGATGCCCAGACAGGCAAAAACCACCTGGATAATGGACTCTGGATTGCTCCACTCCAAGTAGCGCAGAGGAATTTGCTCACAGCCTGAAAAAGATAAAAACATGACAATATAAACCCACAGCCAAAATACTACACTAAAAGCAGCTCATAAAACTTTAAGCATATCAACATCAGTTTGGTGGTTAGCTTTGGGTTATCTAGAGAAGACAACGCCTAAATAAAAGGCAATTGTGAAAAGAATGAAATTAAGAATTTCAATTTGTTAAGGCTTTATAGCAGGGACACCTTCAAAATAGATAAACGCATTTTAGCCTGACAAAATACAGTAAGTCTCAAACTAGGTTTTTAGCTCAACTATAAATAAACCCTTTTCTACTCCGCCATGGCCAGGCTGGGCCACAGCCAGTAGAGGAGGGGGCCAATGCAGCAGGACAAAGTAAATCACTGTTTCTCATGGAGCTATATGAGATCTGCCTTCTGCTCCATGTTGAGATCACACTTTGAATATCTAAATTATGTAGTTTTATTTAATTATTGGGGACAGGAAGGTTAGGGTTAGAAAACTGACTGAAGAATAATTTGTAAGTCATCCCACATTTTCTCATTTGTGTGTCACTAAAGATCTTGCGGTAAAAAAAATAATAAATGCAAAAGCCGGGAAGTAGGATGATCCGATTAAGAAAGTGTCTTGTCTTTGAACAGCACAGAAGGCCTTTGAAAGTGGGCCAGAAGAGTGATAAGTGAAGTAGGGCTGCTGTCGGATAAAATTGTGAAGATGATGAATGGCTCTCAGGTGTCATGGGAAAGCAATGGAAATAGGACAGGACAGGTTTATGAAATAGCGCTGCAAAGATGTTAGCAGGACAAACTGTACAGAGTATAGGTGGCAGGGAGAGGTGAGGAAAAGCTTGGAGGAACTTAACTTTCTACAGAAGCTCTAATAAGACTAAAGAATCTCCTCTTGTCTTTGAAAGCACCAATCACGCAACAGGAACTCCTGTGGCCTGTGGCAACTGAAGTAACCTAAATTCATCTCAATTTACATGCAAAAATTGCAAAACACGCAAAATCTTCTGTTCTAATCAGCAGGGTTGGGCATGGTTTGGACCTTAACCACTCTGCTGACAATTCTGATTCTTCCTTTTGACACCAGTTCTAGTCGATTCTCGATTCTGATTCTTTGAGGGGTGGGGTTGAAACGGGTCACATTCTTATTTCACAAATAAGGAAGGAAGGTTTTATTTTGTGGGTTGCAGTTTTAAAATGCTTTTTCAACGCAAAATATATATATAAATAATTTTGAGAACAATTCCGAGTAGGAATCGGTTCTCAAAATGCAGCTACAGCCAGCAGACGATTAGCTTAGCTTAGCATAGCGATGGGAAACAGAGGGATCCAAGACTTAAGTCTGCTTTTCAACACTTTTGTTTAATTTTAAACAAAACAGCAACTTGGGATTTTACAGGGGGTTATGTAACAAACTATTTCTTGAATTTTGAATAATTGTGAGGTTCCCTATCAACCAGTAGCAACTCAAGGAAGTTGCACATCACGCCCTACAAAACCACAAATTGTTTTTACACTTCCATTATTGCACAGATTAGACAGATTGCTGTTAGGCAGTTTTTGTTACATTTAGACAGAGCCAGGCTAGCTGTTTCCCCCTGTTTCCAGTCACTATGCTAAGCTAAGCTAACTGGCTGCAGGCTGGCTGTAGCTTTATATTTAATGAACAGATATAAAGGTATTCATCTTTTCATCTAACTCTCAGGGGGAAAAGCACATTTCCAAAACTGTCAAACTACAGCGTTCCCATCTGGGGAAACCTACCTTCCAGTTCTTCATCCGGCCACCAGCCCAGCTCACAGGCCTTACATGTGAACTCGTCCTGGACAATCTCGTTTTCCTTACAATCGGTGCAAATCCAGCAGCAGCTCACTTCTCCCTTCCTGATCACCTGGATGACAAAGCATGTGGAGAAAATTAAAAATGCTTTCTTACAAGTACCGATCTCTACCCTGAGTTTGTTTCAGTGTAAAAAGGAGTCCCACTGTTTACTGTAAATTTTTAAATATTTGTTTTGACACGGCAAAACTAAAGAGAGATCGTTATAGTTATAAACCATTTTATACCACCATAATAAATAATAATCTGGACACAAATCCATTAATTGACATCTCATTACAGCTGCTGACTTGATTATTAAAACTTTTATTGATGACCAATTAACGTGTATAACTGCAGACTTGATGGCTTATTAGACAGTATGCGCCTTTATTACTGGACTTCAAATAAGTAAAACTTCATCAGAAAAGATGAAAGCCAATGTGTTTTTTCACAACCTGGCATCCCAAAATGTGTTCTTATAAATGGCTTAATACTGATCTATAGCCTAAAGAATTTATTACCTATTAATAAAGCCATTAGCTAAAATGTATAAACCCCTTATACAAAGGTGCTTATCAAAAGGTAGGGACAAAATACTTAATCAGTGTGTAGTACAATGTAACCAAGCTGTTCATCTGTCTGCAGGGTAAAGAAAAAGAGAGAGTTGTAGTCCAAATATTTGAAGAACAGCGAAACCAAAGAAAAGACAGAGGTAACCTGTGTAATGACAATATGTCCCATAAGCAGGACAATATCTAAGGGATTTGACCCCTACCTTGATCTCTCCTTTGGAGCAGGGCTCACTGCAGACAGAGCGGACCACGTCACTGCGGTTCATATGCATCAGTTCATCATCCAGACTGAGAAGACCCTCGTGCCAGGAGCCAATGTTGATGTAGTCATAAACACCAGGCTCCACTTGCTGGAAGTTCTTAATCTCATACCTGATAGTGGGTAAAAAGCCATGAGTTAGACGGAGACATAATTTTAACAAGGTTTTGCTGATGTTGAATCAATTCTTGATGGGAAAATACCATGAGTTTTACTGCCACTTAGCCCCAAAACAGCCCATTGTGTCAGCAGGGGGCCTGTCAGGTTCTTAATCAATACATGTGACTCAGGGATTATTTTGCCAAGTGCTGATTTGTCTTTTATCTCTCTTACTCTCTGGTTTACAATAAAAACTCCCCACTGGAACTTCAAAACACTCATCCTCACATGACGATGCAATTTTAGTTGCTTATGGATGAAAGAAGCTGAATTATGGATGTTCTGAACATATTGAGTAAATTCAGCAGTATTAGTGTTTCTTTTGTGCATAAGAATCACTAAAGGGGCTTTTTCATTACAGTAGGGACATTATTCTGCATATGTAAATGTACCCTAAAATAAATAACTGAAAACATTGATTAAAATAATGTAATTAAAAATAGTTGTAGGTCACTTAATGCTGCTGTAATTACAGTAGAGTAAAAACACCTCTGGTGAAACAAAGCATCTGAAGAATTATACAGTGTTTCCAGTGATGGGAAGTAAGAGGTATATTTACCCAAGTTTACACAGTACACAATTTTGAGGTACTTTATACTTGGCCTTTGTTACTTTCCAGATTCAAATTCATAATACAAAACATAATTATCAAATACATTATCCTAGTAAAGAGGGAATTCAGAAGCTACCCAGTGAAGTATTATATAGAACATGTCTATAAATAAACTTAAAAAAGCCCCATGTTAACAAGCAACAATGCTAAGGGGATGTACAGTAATGGACCATTAATTATAATCCAATATTATAATACACATTTTGCAAAATGTGCACTTTTGCTTTTGGTATATTTTAATGCTAACATTTTTGTACCAAGTCAAATTTGAAATGCATGACGCACTTGAGTTTTTCTACAATGTGGTAATGCTATTTTTACCTAAGTAAACCATCTGAGTACATCTTCTACTATTGAGTATTTCTAGAGGAATGAGTTTTACCTCCCGGGGGAGTCGCCATTCTCATCAAACCAAATGTCCTCTCCAGAAACACCCGTGAAGGAAGTCTTGAGCAGAAAGTCCAGTAAGTGGCTGCCGTCGACAGGCTTCATGTTTTCACAGAGCCCCACAGTCCCAGGGCAGAGAATAGTGTGCATGTCTTGCAGCCCATGGGCCATGGCGTAGATGGCATTAATGACGAAGCCCATCTTGCTGTCTTGAACGTAGTTGTCCTCCAGACTTTCATAACCTGCCCAGCCACACATGAGATAACGGTAAGGGTTCTTCTCCAGGACAGATATTTAAAAGAGGGAAAGCTTACAGGAGGGGCTTCATTGCTGCAAGCAGTAGCATGTTATGTGTTATGCTGTTTAATCATCTCAAAGTTTCTGTACAGGTGTGTCTAGCATGATGTAACATATTACAAAGGAGTGATAGGGTGCTCACAGATACATTCTTGTAATAAGTTTTCGCTGAATACTGGCTTCGAAAGAACTGTAAACCTTCAGAAAATTGCTTCAGAGAAACCTCGTTGCCATGGCAAGACTATCCATTTCGACACTTATGAGTCCGGATTAGAGTAGGTCCAGAATACTGTGACACTGAGATTGTGTCTCCTCCAGCAGAACAGTTTGCACGTGTTTAGGATCTGTTGTTTTCTGTTGATATTGTTTTTCCTCAGACAAACGCGATGAGGGAATGAGACAAACAGTGTGTGATGTTTAAACACACCCTATCAGTTCAGTGTAATGCAAGCTAGAAGCAGAGTAAGCAGGTTTCTGTAGTTGCTTTGTGATGAAGTAAGATGTCAACTTAGGGTTATTATAAAGAGCTGCACCATGCATTCAATATGTTGTGGTCAGGTGTGTATGTTTGGCATTTCCTAGGGTTGAAGATGATTGTGTTAATGTAGCATCCTTTGGTGTGAGTTAGGGTTAGGGTCTGTCTTTTGACAGAGCACTTGGTAAGAAGGGAACAACAACCTAAATCTTTCTTTCCACCAGCTTTAGCCCTTTTACAATCATCAATTTAGTCATTCACACATTTACATTTATTAGTGTTGTTTTTTACAAAAAGGATCACTCTGGTAAAGCATATTTTCACATCAGCACCCTATGCTAGTAAATTACCATAGCCTATGTAATGGGGTCTGGACTGAAAATGATGTGATACACTGGTGTTGTCCCTTTACTCTACAGTATCTGTCACCTGAAGCTGTTCCAAAAATCCCTGTTTCATATTTTATGGAAATGAAGTGGAGTGTGATGTAGCAACTGGTTATGTAATATCTGATGGAAAATGATACAGCTTGTAACTCTATTTTACCCTAGTAGGGAATAAATATTAGGTGGCCATTATGACTTTGATGTAATCTACTCTTTGATGATGCAATAATATTTTAATGTGAACCCAACATTTGATTCAAGTGAGTAAAACTCTTCTTAAGCAAAATTACCGTTACACTATCAGCAGTCTTCATTGCTGATATATGTTAGTGAAAGTATTTTTAAAAGTAATGGTATTTCATTCGACAGCTCTATGTCGTATGCCCTTTTGTTTGCATTTTTAGAAGTTATGGGGTAAAAATAATTTGAAATCATAAATTGACAGGTTTCTTTGTTTGTTTGAAGAATCTTTAAAGACCTGTTTTCTAATAGTTTTGGGTACAAAGTCAAGAAGAGACTTTGGACCAGGTTACCCCCTGACATTAGAACTATCACAGAAATAGCTCTTATTAAATCTAACCTCCAAATGGATTTATTTAGAACGGCCTTTAATACTTTCTTTGTTCTGTTTTTATGCAAACTTTAGATTTTACTGTATGTTATGTTTTTTTTTGGACCTTGATGTAAAGGAATTTGGATACCTGCGGGTTGCTGTAAAGGTATATCAACATATTTATAATTATATAAATAAATGTTGCTGATGGATTATGTTTCAATGATTTCTTAAATGTTCAGAATGTCATTTTCTCATGAGTTGGGGCAGAAGTATGTAATCTTTTTCTGAAATGTATATTGTATTTTATTGTAAGTTTATTTAAAGCGACTTGTTTTAATGGATGGGCAGTGCGGGCAAAGAGATTCCCTCTCTTTTCTTGTTACATCATAAGTCATACACATCGTCAGTTGCTACATTTCTCCTACTCAGTGTAAGACAAGATTCACACACTGCACAAAACATCGGTGGGACACATGAGGCCGACAAGTTTTTCAGCATCATCCATTGCTGGTGTTTCTCTCACCACTCGTCTCAAATTAAGCCATGATCATAAAAGAGGACTGCTGGGAAATTAACTGCCTGTGCAAACCAACACATAAACAGTACCCTCAGTTGTGTAGCAGCTGGGTGAGTGTCCAACGGGAACTGTGGGTGATGACCTAGTTTAACAGCTCCTTGGTGTTGACGGCTGCTTCACTCATCGAGCTGTGTGAGCTGCAGTCATGATGCAATGATGTCACAATGTCAGCATGCAAGCAGAGGGTCTCCTGCTGCACGGCCGCCGCAAGACCACTGAACCCTCTCTGTCCAAATGTGAATACAACTACAAACTACAATGGCGCTATTAATACGTGTTATCTGTTGAAAGGAGGCTTCTCTAGGTCTGTGGCTACATGCAACTTAAGCCTGATCAGCCAGTTACCATCTCACTCAAATGTTATTGGGCTGTTTGTACGACTTAAGGCCTCAAAAGGGTGTGAGAGCAGAACGTGGGAACAGATCAAATGTTGGGCTCTCACTGGAAAACGAATTGAAACATCCCAATAGCTTGATATATTAGAGGTTAACTGAGATTAATAGTACGTTTAGAGAGAAATAAGAACATAAGCAGACTACATGATCACATCATGTAGTAAAACCTTAATATCAGTCAACCTCTATGTATATTGCCAAAGTGAGGAGCTTTATGGTTCCATTCAGAGGGATTCACTCACCGTCTCGGAGTTCTACACCAAAGAAATATAAATAATGTTGTAAAAACCATAGAAGTGACAGGACAGCAAACTATAGCTCTATTGCCACGTATAAGGCATACATAAATACTGTAATAACTGCTATTCAAATATGACACTTTGTAGGAATGAAGAGAAGCTTGACGTATGAGAATTATAAAGAAGAGAGCTCCATTCTCATAAATAATGTGCAAACGCTGCAAAGGAATAAAAGTTTAAAACAACTGAAGAAAGCAAGGTGCAATGTTAAAAAAAACAACTTCCCTTGATGAACCAGGAGAACTATCAACTCAAAAGTATAAAAGTTTTTTTGCTGCATGCATCATTTTATATTTACGTTTATCAATATGATGAATTTGAAAGAATTCCTTTAAAAAAACGTTTAAGAAATACTAGATTAAACAGCAGCAATAATCTTATCAACCTGATAAATTGGGATTGAAAACGTAAATATATATTCTGTAGCTAAATGTGTAAAAGAAACATGTAAGAGCAGTATGTAAAAAAAATTGTAAGTTTTGGAAACATGCTTGTTGAGCACTTTTTCGAGACACCAAGGACTTAGGTTAATGCATTAATTGTGTTCCTTTGTAAAAGAAAATTATTTAAATTTACCTAGATCATCATCTTCTGCAAATCCACGTGTCACCAAAATGAACAATATGAAAAAAATATGTGTTATTGGATTGAGAGAATTCTACCCTCTGGCAGTCTTATTCATAATTGAAGAACGTGTTCCAGTTTACGGGGCCTTTTGGCATCGTCCTCTGGACATTGCACACATCACAACAGTTAAAAAAGACAAGCTGATGTGCACACTGGCATAAAAATGTGAACCCAGAAAAACATTACAGTTGCCTGATGAATTGTTTAGCTACCTGTGCAGTTCCGTGCATAATTCAGGTTCTCTAGCGGGTGTCCGGGAAGGCGGCACTGGAAGCGGTACTGCCAGAACTCGGGGAACCACGGGTTGCGGGTGTTGGTGCTGAGCTTGAGCTTCAGGAAGTAGTCATCGAAGGAGGAGACCTCTTTAGACTGCAGCTTCACTGTGATGCCGCCCACAGCCTCCTGTTCGTATCCCTCCACCACCTCGACCCGGTCGGCCCAGCCGTCACTGCACAGAGGAACACACCGCAAATAGCCCCGAGTTCTGCCTGTCAAGCATTTACATTACATTTGAAGCGCAGGGCTAAATATCTGTATTTCTGGAAAAAAAGGAGGAAAAAACCTGATAACCTTTAATCAAGGTCATTTATTTTCTTTCATCTGTTAGTTTATTGGTAAGAGACAGTAATCATTAATAAACTGACAACTTACAAAGGTAACTGTAAATGAGCCAGAGTTAGCTCGCCAGGTTAATTTTAAAAATAGCAACCTGAGCAAAAGACTTATAACCATCATCACAGAAAAGCAAAATACAAAGACAAATATTCCGATTTACATCTTCTAAAGCAATTTTGAGAAAGCCTCAAAGACCTTTAACATTGTAGTTGGAAATAATATGGTGTATTACTGTATCTCCTTGCTTAATTTATATGATGCAAACCAACATTTGACAGGATATTGTTAGTTATTTTCTAGATTAGTGGTGTTTTTTATATTTTTGTTGGACAAAACAAGCAGGGAATGACGTCATTGTCCTTGCTGTTTCCACCATCCTGGACGGCAAACAAGAGTCACAAAAAATCCTTTTTTGGGGGGAAATAACAAATATTTAGCACTGCAGGATGTAATGCTTATACATGAGTGACACAAACTGGGATCCTTCTTGCAACTGAAGGATATTAGCTAAGAGGTCTGTAAGAATTTGGAAAAGATTTTCGTAATCACTTAAGTAGGCAGAAAAATAAACATAGAGCTGCATAGTTTGTAAGATTTCTTAACAATTCCTAAAAAAATTTGAAGTTTTTAGAAACAAGAAACCAAACCCCAGGTCTAACAGATATAAGCTGCTTAAATATGAGCAACTTCTGATCAGTTCACTGTGTTTGGAGTTTGTCATTGAGTATGTTTTGGATACCTGTTAATTGATATTTTCATAGTTGCTCTCTTTACATGTGCACGCTTTCCTACTTTGTACCTACACAACAATTAATCCCAGGATAAAAAACTGATTTCATTTTCATGATGTTATTTGTCAATTTACATAAAATCCTTTTGCTGCAAAGACATTTTTTTAGATTGTATGACAAGTAACAAACAGTAGTCTGCATCGGGCAAAAGGATAACTGGATAACTGTTGTTTTGCGATGCTGGTGAAGCTCCAGAAGTCTGTGACAGTGTTTAAAGCTACATGCAGCCCCACTAACAAGCCTGACTCACTTCACTGAGTCCTTTTGTTTCTCTGACTTTCTTTCCCTTTCAGCCTTCCCGCTGAGGGGCGTGGAGTGCTCACTGTACTTGCCGAAAGAAGAAAAAAAGAATCCCAAGTCCGGTGAGAATTCACAGATCAGTACTGTAGCGGTTCAATCTGCCCTGGAGAGAAACCAGCTCCCACCCCCCACACAGACTCCTACTGTAAGTGTGACTGTGTCTCACCGACGACCATGGTTAGTATTTATGCTTTATGTATACATGCTCGTCTATTTGGAAATCAATTCTGCATTGAATCCTCTCACAAAAGATTATACTGATGAGACAAATGCTTTTTGTCTGACACTTCAGATTTGAATCAATGAAAATGAGAACTCCCTTCCTTTGAGTTGCAAATGCAGCGTGAGTATTTCTAGTGTGGGATCACAGCCATGATGCATAAATGGGACTTACATGAGTAAGAAATGAAGGAGCAGAACAGGGGACATGGAGGGATCTTGACTAGCACAACACCCCCCTTTAGGATGCAACACACACTAAATGTGATTAAATAATCCCCTTTCTGGCCACAAAATGTGAATCATTGTGTAGAAAACAGCAATATTCTCATAAGGTATGACAACTGGAACAAATGAACACAAAAACTCTGACTTCAAAGCAAAAGCCAACAGTCTGGTTATGTTAATATATATTTCCGCTGATTGACAGTTCAGCCCTGTATCATAAAGCATGACAATATGAATAAATGAATTATATGCAAATCGTGTCAAATCTGCGATGATATATTATTTACTTTGCTAATGAATGAATTCTTTGCATCTTTTGAAGATCCAATTTGGTTCTGACTGAACTATTGGAGGAATTTCCATTCATCTTCGCAAAGATATTAAAAGTTCCCAGACGTGACAATATCTCTGACCTTTCACGTAGCGCCACTATGAGGTTAACATCACATAACTCAAAGATTATACCGCGTAAGCATTATTTGTTTATCTAATGTTTTGTTGTAGAGGGCTATAGTATATAACATTAGCCAATGACACGTCCATGATGCTGTCGATGTTGGCGTTTATCTCAAAGCGACGCTGTGAGAGTGAGTGCACAGCCTCACAGAGCTGCCAGGGCTCTAGACTCTGTAGTAGCAGGGCGGTGTTGTTAGTTTGTTTGTGATATGAAGGCATACCACAGTTATCTCAGAGTGTGTCTGTTGAATAGCTATGATGAGTAAGACTGCACTAAGAAACTACTGAGAATCTACCAGCTGTTTTTTTTATTGAAATAATGATGCTGTTCTATTGTGCTTCAGGCTTAAATAAATCTGAAGCAAAACAATGAATCTTTGTGTAAAACAGAGTCATTCTAACACTGAATATTGCACAAAATGCATCCACAGTACAAAAATACCAGCCTTCAAAAACCCACATTTGCCCAAAACCCAAAGCCAACAGCACGTTTGGCTTGGCTGGCACTTCAAAAATGAACTGACAATGGCTGTCCAGTGTGACAGTATCAACAGTACCTCGCCATCTGCTTCTCAGCATCACACTCCCTCCACTCCAACACTCTGCGTGCCAAAAACCTACAGTTCTGACGTCAACGAGCGCACGTACTGTACAGATTTATAACACAAATCTCGTATTCCACTATCATGAATCATTTACTATCGGGGGGAAGGATGCATTGCTGCCTGACATTATTGAAAGTACTTGTAGAGGCTTTTTATGTCAATGAATGATGTTTTATTCAATAAAAAAGAAGATTGTTTCAAAAGCAAAACAGATTAGGAGTTAAATGTTTGTCAGGCACAGGATGATAAAACCGATATATTCTTTTATGATTTTACTTGAGAGTCGATCAAATGAGTTGTGTGTTGTTTGAGATGTGTGTGGGAGCTGTGAGAACAGCCAGTGTTTTTTTCCTTCTGCACACAGCAGAAGACGGATAGCTGATGACCAGCACCTCAGGCATTCTCCATTGGCCCATTGCACACAGGGCTGCATGTGTTCGCTTTCTGCATTGCTCTAAAAAACATTTTCCTTTTTCAGTAGTCTCCTTGACCCAGAAAACACGCACACACAAACACGCACACACGCACACACACACGCACAAGCACAGTGCTCTACCAAACTCATGGCCTTCTTTATCTTCCGTGGAGACTTTAGCAGCAGTGCAAATTCAAGTGGAAGGGGTGAGATGAAGTTTAAACTCCCTTTTTTCAATATGTATGCCTTCATTTCATCTTTTGGGATGAGGAGACGATTTTGTATTTTACTTTTTTTTTTTTTTTACAAATGAGTGAACTGCTCTCAGTAAATGAACCATAGCGAGCTTTTATCGAAGCCGGGTTTCAGATGCTGCAACTGCTCCTAACAGGACTTGCAGTGAGCTGAGACTCCACAAAGAGGGAAGGTCTGGTGGTATGAGCGCTGATACGAGCTTTGATGTTCACTACTCCTCATACCCCGGCATACGCTGGAGATGCTGTCCCATATTAGCCCGTCCTGCCTGTGATCTGACGGGGAGAGGGAGGGAGAGGGAGGGAGAGGGAGGGAGAGGGAGGGAGAGCTCGCTGCGTGGATGCATTATTCATTACTGCCTGACTCAAAGCATCTTCTGCTTTCAGAAGAGATCTACTCCCAGATGGACAACAAGAATACTTTGGTTCCATGTGAACTTTGTGTTTACCATGAGTGGAGACAGTTCGTATAACATCCGTATTTCCCCTCACAGAATAAATGAGTCATTTTTCTGAAAAATCTACTATTTCATATTTTTTGTGTCATTGTTAGTATCATTATTATTATTATTATTATCATTATCGTATATTTGTCTATTATGCAATTTGAACTGCCACTGCATATACATAAATGATCCTACCTTAATGAATACAATTATACAATTGAAAGCTCCAGAAAGTCAACTAAATGGACCTCGTAGTAAGTAACTTTTGTTTTCAAGGTCAAACATGTACTTTCAATCTGAACTTATAAAGCCATTTTAGAGGAAAAGTCCTTTTCTCGCTCAGAAAAATAAAAGCAATCTTAACTCCATCTGAGGAAGACCATGCAATACAACTGAAAGCTCCAAAACAGCTCCTAAATGGACCGTGCAGTGAGATTGACTGGTCAACTACGTTTATCTTCATCATTACCACAAATTGATAAAACTCAATAAATGAGGCCCAACTAGCTGAAAAGGTGAGAACTATTCCTTATGCAGTATGAATGAAAGCTCCAGAGCAGCTACTAAATGGATCCTAAGGTCAAAAATCTATTTTGTTCTTTTGAACAAATCAAGCCAGGACATCCTGTAGGTCAATGTTCTTGTTGTTTCCATCCTAGCTGGGAAACATTTGTCACAACAACCAAGCAGGGGATCAAGTATTTTCTCATCTGTGGTTTTGAAAAAAACAAAGCAGATGTAGCTGCAACTCGAATGTAATGTTAATACATTTGAAGCACAAACTGGGGTTGTGCAACTGAAGATTTACATGCTGCTGTGTTGTTTGAGAGGTCTGCAAGATTTTGGTTTGACAAGGATTTAAGAAATCTTTTAAATGGTTTGAACAAAACATAGATCTGCAAATTTGTCCAGATTTTAATAGCTCCTGAGTTCTTGAGATACAAAAGACTAAACCCCCATATCTAACAGCCATGAGCAACTTGAGATATGAGCAATATATGATCCATATAGTTCACCTCGTTTATGTTTTTGGCGTTATGCATTAAAGAATGTCTGTTTATTCGTATTTTCATAGTTGCTCTCTTTATATTTGCACTGCTCCCTATTTAGTGCTACAACTGCTGCACAACAATTTACCTCAGGATATATGAAGTTCTACCTTATGTTTTCTTATTTGTCAATTTACATAAAATCCTTTTGGTGCAAACACATTCTTTAAATAGTATAACGAGTAACAAACAGTAGTCTGCATCGGGCAAAAGGATAACTGGATAACTGTTGTTTTGCAATGCTGGTGAAGCTCCAGAACTCTGTGACAGCGTCGTGTTAAAAGCTTCATGCAGCTTCTAACAAGTCTGACTCACTTTACTGAGTCCTTTTGTTTCTCTGACTTTGTTTCCCTTTCAGCCTTCCCGCTGAGGGCGTGGAGTGCTCACTGTACTTGCCGAAAGACAAGAGAAAGAAAAAAGTCCACAGACAAAATCACAAGTCCGGGTAAAGTTTCTTACTTAAACTATCATTTCTCTGAAAACCTTGTTTAAACCCTCCGCAAACTTTAAAAAAAATACATTCAGCAGCAGGACTTGTTTTCATCATCCTGAAAACAAGTCTTGTTCGGACAATCTAACAACCCTCAAAACAGAAGATTTCAGTTTCATATGACCATCCAGAACAGAACTGAATATTACAGGAGATTTCCTTCACAGACTCATTTTTCTGGATAATAATGAATGTATAGAAGACAGTCCAAAGCTCTGGAACAGCTACTGAATGGACCTTACGGTCCAATTGTTTTGTCAGCTGCTATTTCCAAGGTCAAAAATTAACCCTTAAAGTGCACATATTATAAAAACAATCTGTTTTTCTGGGATTTGGGGTGTGATTTTGTGTCTCTGGGGCTTCCACATGCGTACAAACTGTTTCGAGTGCGATACGGTTACTGAACGTCCTCTGCCTTCAGTCTCTGGGTGAGCTGTTCAAAATCTACACGGCTTTCTACGTGACTAGCCAAGGCGAGGTGGTGAAAGCATGCTAGCTCATTCTCAATGGCAAAACACAGCTACAACACACACTACGTCACTATAATCTCCAAAAGAACTACTTCCTGTCCCTGTTTGGCAGGTATTCCAGGTGCCCCTCGTTATGAAGAAGTCTCCCAGCTAATCCTGCCTTGGACTGACTAAAGTTGGAGAAAGAGTTATCTAGCTGAGGGGATCTTACCGAGCTACTAAGCATGTGTGACTCGCAACAAAGATAGTATAGAAGTGAGATGTCTCACTGTGTAGCTAAAACAGAAACCTAAACACACAGGGTGAAAACAGGATCTGCAGCAATGTGCAGCACAACAAAAATATGGTTTTTTTTTTAAACTGAAACCATGTAAACCTATTCTGGTACAACCGGAAAATACAGTTATGAACCTGAAAATGAGCATTATATGGGTGCTTTAAAGTGCTCAGAAAAACAATAAACAGCTTATTTCATGACAATTGAGCAAACCTCTGTCTAGTGAGATACACAATATGATCAAAAGCACTAGAAAAGCAACTGAACGGACCTTGTGGTGAGATCGGTGAAACTGACACAAATGTTAATTAATGTGGCACAAAAAGCTGGTTCAGTTTTCCTGATCATATTATGTAGACTGAGTTTCATGGCCAATCAGCTGTTCCACAAACCCATTTTAATCCTAACACAAAGATTGTTTCTCACCATTCCTGTTTGAAAACCTTTCTTCCAAAACTTAAAATCCAAGACAAAACAAAGCCTCCCGTGGGGGAAACAACCGCTAACAAACCTGCCAATTAGGAGGAACTCTCCGGCTACCCCGAGCCGCCTCATGGCCATGAGCAGCCCTCGGACCGTCATGCCTTCACAGAAGCAGACAACAACTCGGGCTTTAGGCAGACGCTCACGCAGCTTCCTCAGCAGCCTGTCAAAGTGCTTCTCCCCGGCGTTGCTGTAGATCTTGTCAGAGTGGGCGATGCAGATGCCGTCCTGTGAGGCGAGCTCTCTGAACACCTCCATCCCACTCTCCCCGTAGTTCCCTGAGAAGGACAAGAGGAGCTTTTATTCAAGAAAGAGTCCATGGGTTTACATTCACACGTTCACTCTGTATTTAGTATTTCAAACTGTTTAAATGTTGAATATGGTCTTTTTTTAAACAAAGCATTCAGGGAGGGTTAACTGAGATGAAACAGCTCCTCTCTTACCATTCAAGTGGCGCCAGACTTCTTTAACCCTTGTGTTGTTGTGCCATTAAAATTGATGTCAATTTTTGATTATGCTTTTTATTGATTTAAAAAAAAACTTTTTCTTATGTTTTTGTCCCTTTTTCAAAACGTTTGTCACTTGTTTTGACGTTCAAAACTACATAACACAAATTATTAACTTTAGTTTTACAGTTATTTTGGGAATTTATGGTAAAAGAAACTCATTTATAGGAAATTATACCTAATGTTTGAGTTAGAAAAGCAGAAATTAGGAATTAGTTTGACTAAATTAAAGGAATGTATGTTGATGGATAATCATAGACTGGAATATGTCAACTTTTAGTCAATACTATTTCAAACCACTTCAATTCTTTTTTCAAATGCTATAAAATTGAATAAGACACCCTAAAATTAATGAAAGTAGAGATTTGTACTTGCCAAAAAAGCATTTTGTGGAATCAATCTTGTTATTTTGGGTAATTACAATTGGGAAGTTAAAAAGAACACTGCTATAGGAAAATTTAACCCAAGGACAACATGAGGGTTAAATAAAAATCTAGAGCAGTATAACTAGAGCATACAGGGTTAAATTAACCTCAACAGCCTTATCTGAGGATCAGAGAGCACTCTTAGCTTAAGGTTATCCCTTCAATAAAAACCTTCAGTATTTATGCTGAAATTGGTCTTATATGTAAAGAAAAGCATCACTGAATTGGCAAAAGCACACAGTAAACAAAGATGGGTTGCCAGGTTTTGATTGGATGGATTATCAGCTTATCACTTACTTGTCTCAAATTCTCTCAGTGGAAATACACAAGATTGCAACAGACGCCATACGGGTATTTCAGGTATGCATCTTGCTCAACAATGTGGGTGGAATCTTAAAGGTGCCCTGCCACACGTATTTTATTCATTTGTGCTAATGTCTGAAGTTCTACCATGGACTCAAACATTTTTTGTAGAAAAAATGCCTTGGTTACCTTGTTCCAAGCCATTCTAGCGTGGTATAGAAATCCTTCAGGAAGACTCAGCTCGATTTGTGCCAGTTCTCATTGATATTCAACGAGCTAGGCTGCTTGACTCTGATTGGCTAATAGCTAGCGAATGGGAGCCTGGCTATCAGTGTCCTTTACCCAGAGAGCTCATGAATAGTAATGGGCTCAGGCAACATGACGTCAGACTGACCAGCTGTTGTAATTGGCCTGATTCCTCCCCTCATTTCTTTTCAGTGGCCAGAGCTGACAGAGGAGGTAGCGGTTCATTTTTACATTCACCACATAAGACAAACACATATGGACCTAACATATTTCAAAAAAGGAAAGCAAAAAGGGTTTTGTGTTGCAGGGCACCTTCAACTATTATAATCTACATAATAATGTTTAAGCATCTACATAATTATATGTTGTAGTTTTCAATCAATCAAAAGTTAATGTAAAGAAAAAAACTGTGGCAAATTAATGCAAATGTGTGTCTTTTCAAACGAGACACAAGGATGTGTGAAAAAACGACCTGTTGTCAGTCGGCCTGGACTAGCTAATAGAAAATAATTCTTTCTATGCATATTAAATGGTGGTTGCAACTCATGATAGAACTAGTGAATATATTCAATATCAATAAACTTGGATTTGTTCGTCATTTTTGCATGAAAAATGACTAAACGGTTAATTGATTACCAACTGACACCTGCGGGAGCAACAAACTAAGACTCCTGGCAAAACCGAGGAGGAAAAGAAAGAGGGGGTTTGTGTCTTGGTAATATGCAATTTGGTCTTGGACTATGATGCAAAAAAGGAACTCTAAATACTCCATTGATATTCTGTTTATACTAATATCATGCAGATGAGCCTCACAAAGGAGAGCCCAACAGTCTGCAGCCACCTGCTGTTAGAACATCAGTCAACAAAATGTCATTCACAAGACACAACAAGAGTTACACTGCATATTACAGCAAAACACAACACTGATTAAATCAGTGCAGCAGAGATGGATACAAGGGCTGTCTCTGTGCTACCGTGAGTTTCTAAAATTGACCTTCTTTCTTTTGTCTTCTTGTCTTTAATTTCCTGTCTACGGGGGGGTTCAGGACTGTTGATGCATTCAAGGGGCAGTCCACTGATTTTACACATAAGGAGTCTTACTTCGCTTGCTAAAACATTTGTGTAATGTATTCAGTGGTTCTGGAGGCAGCCTGTGTTACAAACTGGATGAGTGGAGTAGCAGGGAGGGTCTAATGAAAAGGGCCATTAAATTGCATCATGGGAGATGTAGTAAAAGTTAGGATGTCGCTGATGTTCTCTTTTAAATCTGTCTCTTGGGAGTCTCCTAACTTTATATAAGCGCAATACTAAATTACCAGAGTCCCCCCTTTAAAAGAAATGTGTCTTACCCTCTGTGTGCACCGCAGACACATAAGTCCAGTTGTATCGTTTGACGATGTCCAGGAGGGCCCTGGCCTGAAGGGTGTCTGAGGGCACGACTCTGAGGAAGTACTTAAATAATGTCTTGTCACTGAGGTCGATACTGGTTGCAGAATAGGCGATCTGCGGGATGTTGAACAACTGCAGAAGGTTTTGAACTTGAATTGCGACTGAGCTGGAGCCGGGCCCGATGACCCCCGCTATGGGCTTCTTGGTTGTCGGTGGCTGACTGGAGGGCACCCCCTCGATGCACCACCTGGACCCGTCCCTTTCGTCCCGGATGGAGATGAGAGAGTCTCGTATGAACTCGATGCTCTGCTCCAGAGCAACCGAGGAATGCCAGCAGGAGTCCCTGATCTCACAGCCCAGGGTGATGTTGGGTAACAGGTTGGGGTCCGAGTTAATCCGATCCAAGGCGTGGAACATGGCCTCCACTCTTTGGATGCCGTACTGCTCGCGGACTTCTCCACATTTCCTCTCTGCCACCTTCTCAGCGGAGGGTTGGTGGTGAACAGAGAAGAGGGCACCGATTATAATATCCCCGTCCATCCTCGCCACCAGGCGGGAGGCAGAGCTCGGCACCACAGACCTCTCATACTTTCCATTAGACAACACAAAGGCCTCAAACAGTAAAACAGGCAGGTACAAGATGCTCACGGCAGTCAGGCAAATCATATTCGACATTGTGCCACAGGTGAAGAATGTAGAATCACTTCCACTTTGCCATTATGGAGGTCCATCAATCCACTTTTGGCTCAAATAGAAATGACCTCAGCTACTTCTCCTTCAGCGTTGTCCCCCTGTACAAGAGACGTGGAGCATTAAGAACTGTTTTTTACACATGTAACTTCAACAGTTAGTTTACTAATGTCCAGGCCTAGAAGATAAAAAAATTGATCAGCACCTATTTTCATAATCGATTAATCATTTGAGTCATTTTTTAAAGTAACATTTTCAGGTTGCAGCTTCTCAATCTGATCCAGATTTGATGCTTTTTGTCTTCTTTGACAGTAAACTGAATATCTTTGTGTGTTGGACTGTTGGCTGAACAAAACAAGTCTTTTGAGTACGTCACATTCAGCTTCTTTCATTTTTCACTATCCTCTGACAAACGCCAAGACCAATCGAAGAGTCAGAACATTGAGATTAATCAGTAGTGAAAATATTTGGTCACTAATGTGACTTTTCTATCTGTTGTTAAAAAGACCTAACACCTCCCTCGTCTTCGATCATAAATCATGCAAACGTTTGTGGAAACAGACATAAAAGATGCATCTTAAACATGCACAAAGGCAGTTATTGGAGTCATGTAGCAAGGATCTACAGGGTGGAGTTTAAAACAAGTGATCTCAGCAGCGATCATAGAAGACAAGCTTTAAGGACCCTAAATGGTAGATTTGAGAGATAAAAAGTTAGCTCTGAAATAGGGGAACAGTCGGAGTTTCAGCACCACGGACAGCTGCCTACACCTCTCGGCGCATTTTGTCCCTTTAAACGGATCTGTATCAACCTGCGCCTGTTCCCTCAACTTTTACCCCAGACAGAACCCCGAAGACACAGGGACGTGCTCTAGTTCAATCATCTTCTTCACCGTCTGACAGATGACTCGAGCTCAGTCGCTGCTCTACGGCCGGTGTCATGTACAGGACATTTTCACCATCGTCACCTACCTATGCACATGCACACCAATTAAAGGATGACGCTTAATTAACAGAGCAGGCTAATACGACGCTGTCATGTTAAACAGACTGCGTCTGAAAAAGCACATATCTGGTACCTACTTACCTACCTGCACCAGCCGAATCGGGACATAGGGGGTCTGTGTCTTCTCTGAAGCAAGGAAGCCAGACTGGATTCTTCTGCCTAGAATATACTGTGGCATTGAGTCTCTCTCACTCTCCCCCCCCCCCCCCCCCCCCCCCCCCCCCCCCCCCCCCTCTCTCTGTACTGATCATGCCCCCTTCTTCTCCTCTTCCTCACTGCATCTTGAAACCGGGTCACACTCGCTGCAGTGCCCCTGATTTGTCAAATTCTTCGTCAGGGGGATGTTTCCGACAATGTAGCATCGATGAATGGCATTACTTGTGCAAGTGCACATGGGAAAAAGGTGGCCATGTGAGGAGAGCTGTTAACCTGAAACCTAAAAGATAAATATAGAAGGTCTATGTGGAGCGGATGGTTGTTTTTTCACCTCATGAAAAGTGTGAAGAGACCGGTCAAACTTCCCCTGATTCGTCCTGCTGCGTCGTGCCTGTCAGTGACAGATGCGATGCACTTACATTGAGCCGCTGCAGCCGTTAAAGGATCACACTCTGCCGCCACCGTGTGGCGGATAACAGTGCGAACAGATAACTGCGCCTGAACCATAGGCCTGAACAAGGAGTTTTTTTTTTTTAATAAAACTTTAACAATAAAAAACTTTACGGTTGTTAGGTCACGTAAAATGTTATGACAATAAAGCTCGCTCAATAGCTGCTGACGATATATTTTACCTCGTTTTAAAAACTTTAAATACGAAAATAATTACACATTTTACGATAGTGGAAGAAAAAACAAGGTAACATATAGCATCTGTATTAAAAATTAAAAATTTCGAACACAATTTCAATAAAAAAAGTTTATTTATTTATTTTTACAGTTTATTTTTTAAACAAAACAATATTTTTTTTTATTGGTTTTAAAAAAATAGAAAGGCGCGAGTAGGTTGCAAACTAAACAATGTGCCCAGAAAATATATAATATATAAATTATAATATGGGTGGGTAGAAATGTTGCCACTTGTACTTAATCATAAGTACTCATATTAAAAAAACAGACAAATAAAAGTAGCCTTCTAAACTACCTAAAGCCTTTATTTTGTCATCAAAAAACAAATCCCCCCCGCTATGACCTCACTTCCTGTCTTTAAAAATGGCGAACAGCAACATCAGAGTCGATGAGAGCGGTGTGTTTCGGCGACCATCAGCCTGATTATCTGGAGCTGTTGGGACTGAACCGACTTCTGATGCAGCGATAGCAACCACATCGATGTGTGGGAGGCGTTCAAAGTAAATCTGATTGTTTTTATCATTTGCGTGTTTGCAACGAAGCCATCAAATCCGCAGCCACACAGCCTGGCAGCGCTTTCATTGTGTAACAGTGGTCATGTTTCTCAGGGACCGCTGCCTGTTTCCAGGAACCAAACAAACTTTCCCCGACAGGAAGAAGGGAACATGTTAGAATTGCTTTTCTGAGCCATTGTGTGTTAGCGAGCCAGCGATCGGAGTTAATGTGAGCCGTGTTAACTGATTAACTCGGTAGATACACTGTAACTACTTTTTCTGTCTAGTTTTGGAAAATGTAACAGCAGCTCTGTTAATAGTCCCCAACATGGGGTTCTTGGCCCTCCTAAGGGTCCCAAGATAAAGCTAAGGGGCCGTCTGATTAAAAAGAACATCTATTTCACTAAATAATGCTTATGTTTGGACTTTTTTGTAAATTACTAACCACTTGTACTTTTTCAGGTGTATACAAATCTAAAGTCAAGTCAAATACTGTGAAAAGGAAAAATAATAATTAAGCTATTACTACTAAAACTATTACTAATAAACATTCAATTACAAGTTAAGGAGGGAGGAACAAGCTGAAAACCAACTGAACTAAGCCAAATGTTAGCGTTAAATTGTTTAATGTATCAATAAAGTTTGTTGATATGTTGAACTAGTCATTAAAAAAAAGGACAGACCAGCACTCCCAATTCGATTTTAATTTCCACTCAAACAGTTTGGCCAAGATACCCTTCGTTGGCTTATATTCCCGCAATTTCACAATCAATAATTCACCAAGAATTAACCCCAGCTGTCTATATTGATGGTGAAACTGGGTTAAAAATCAAATCTAATTGGAGTGCTGTCCTACACTTCCCTTGTATGATCTACACAAAGATCCAGCACAAATCTCTATTAATGAGTTGAGTGCATTGTGTCTAACTTCTTTTTTATGAAATATTAATATTGAAATCATTCCGATGATTATAAGCAATTGCTGTTCATATATTGTCAATTTCAGTGAGCTCTAAGGATATCCGTTTTGTGT
Source organism: Etheostoma cragini (assembly GCF_013103735.1). Classification (NCBI taxonomy): domain Eukaryota; kingdom Metazoa; phylum Chordata; class Actinopteri; order Perciformes; family Percidae; genus Etheostoma; species Etheostoma cragini. The sequence goes on from NC_048426.1 coordinate 6,622,065, forward strand.
TAAAAGAACTTATGTTGTCTACCAGATATAGATATTTGTCATACAGTGCTGCTGTTGTAGTAATTAATCAATTTACAGTAGAATTACTTTTGTTTACTCTTTATTTGCTTTCCGTGTAGAGTTTAACCATGAGTAGCCGAAGAAAGAGGGCCCCTCCTGTGAGGGTGGACGAAGACGCCAAAAAGAGGTTAAACTGGAACATGCTGGATGACCGCAAGAACGAGGAAATCCAGCTCGGTGAGCAGACACCGACCTGCTCCATTTTTCCTGTCGACCCTCCTCCCAGGAACTCCTCTCTCTCTACCCCTGAGGGTGTCCCGGAGGCTGCCTGCAGCAGCTCTGTCTGTGTCCCAGAGGAGCCTCCAGGTACGTCCGCAGACAGCAGCTCTGCCTCAGCCTCCCTGGCCCTCAGTGTGGTGCCGGCTTTGAAGCTGGGCCACAGCTGGAAGGCGCTTATCGGGGAGTTCAGCCTCCGGCCGGCTTGGATCCCTTCTGACTGTGAACTGAGAGCTTTGGTGCTCCACAGGATGGGTGAGCAGCTTCGCCTCAGCTACGGCGGCTGTGATGACAGCTCAGGGCTGCAGTGGAGTGCTGAGGAGGACGTCTGCAAAGCGGAGTGCAGCCTTGGTGGGATCCTGCTGGAGGACCTCGACTGGATGCAGAAGAGGAAGGTGGTGCAGCTCTGCCACCAGGCCAAAGAGAGCTCAGTCAAGGTATGAAGGTATTTCAGAGAGGATGGAACGGAGTAAGTAAGAGTTACTTCCCTGGTGAACTGCAAGATGCTGTACGTGTGTAGATTTCGTTTGAAGAACAAATGCTGCCTGAGAATCATTTTTATAAACATGACTCTTAACTTCAGTGCTCGCCCATAAATGAACTATGTTGGCGCCAGGTTTAGGTCACTAAACATAACCACAGATGGTTTGTCACTCTCCAGTTTATTCTCTCTCTGTTGTCCCAAGCAGCCACGTCCATGGTCCCAGTCTCTTGTTGAATTGAAAATCAGCTTACCTGCTCATTATGTTGGGATGGCAAACAGTCATAGTTCTGTGGTTCACAATATTTCTTCCATCAGCTGTTGTTTGTCTGCATCTGGCAGGTGGGGATTTACTTGCTGGAAACTGGGCTCGGGAAGCCGGAGTACCTCAGCGAGGGAAACGCTCGGATGAAGAAAGCTAATCAATTAATGCAGAAGTTAATGGAGTATTTCTACGATTTCATTATCCCCGGTAAGGGTCTAATCCTAATGTCTAACGCATCCTATGATCCCAGTTCTCAGATTAAAAAACTTGATTTCTCTGCTTTATATCCTTTGTAGAAGTTGTAGTGAATGAGAATGAGGAGGAGGAATGTGACACTGACCTGGAGAGGCAAAATGTGGAGGAGCTCTATGATTACGTCAGACATCTGCACCAGAGAGAGAGCCAGGAGGTGACATATGACGTTCAGGACAACGCTCTTATTCCTGTTCTCAGACCCTATCAGAGCCAGGCTGTCAACTGGATGCTGAAGAGAGAGAAATACAGGAACACTACGCCTAAAGGTAATCACTTCTTGTCTGGCACAACTGTACACTGCTGCATTCTCATGAGATGTAAAACTTTGAAATTTAGGATGATGCTGAAGGAGATTAGGAGTGCTAGTGGTTTTTCACTTATCACTAATCATGCACACACTTTACTGCCTTGCTGAGCACTGCTGAAATGCAGATTCTAGAACTTGAGTAGTGCCAACAAGAGCAAAGTTCCTGTAGTGGAAAAGAACTACGTTAGGACTGTGACTGTTATGTAATTGAGACTGTCAGTATTTCCCATTTCTTTGCAGAACAAATTCTGCATTTCCTCTGGCGGGAGGTGATCACTTTGTGCAGCAAGAAGTTGTTCTACAATCCCTTTACCGGATGGTAAGAACTTGAATGTTGACAGGTCAGTTCACTTAAATCACAAAAAACATATTTTTCTATCTTCCCAGACAAATTGATTCAGTTTTATGTGCTGAGGATTGAACAAATCTTGTACATTTTATAAAGTATTTTTTAAATTCTTTGAGCAGCACAAGTGAACTTCCATTCACCTCTATTGTGTGCAGCAGAGGTGTCTTAAGCTGGTACCTCAAAACCTTGGCAAATAAAACAAAAACCCAAGTGCATGGATAGATACCACTAGAGGTAACTGGGAAAATATGTCTTTTTGAATTTGGCTGGACTGAGCCTCTTATTTTCTAATATTAATGTCATTTTTTTGTGAATGCAAAGTTACTTCCCTTTTGTTGTAGTTTCAAGGATGAGGTTTTTAGCACTACATGAAAGTGTTTTTAGTTCCACTCTCTTTTCTTTCTTTCAGCCTATTACGAGAGTTTCCCCTGGCAGGTGTAGAGTGGCCTGGTGGGATCTTGGCTGATGAAATGGGGCTGGGAAAGACAGTGGAAGTTCTGGCTCTCATCCTGTTTCACCACCGACAGGACGTGGAGCAGGAGGCCCTCACCCTGCCGGTGGTGAGGATCAGCAGGCAGCTACAGTTACAAATACACAAGTTCACCTTTTCTTTCCCTCTTTTACCTTCACCCTATTGGTGCCATGGATGATTAACAGTCATATATTCATATATTGTTGGGGACTTTGTCTGCTTTTCTATTTATTTTAATATGCTCTGCATTGACATCATCAGCTACTTTGTGAGAATGATTAATCGTTTCTCTTTGGTCTTGCAGGGGAAATCCGTGAATTATTTCGTACCTCCTCCTCCCCTAGAGAAAAAGGTTATCCGCTGCAAGTCTGAAGTTCAGCCTAAAATGAAAGTGTCTTACCCAAGTATGTCACTCACCGTCCTCTCGGACGTCACAGCTTTTAATGCCACTGCCGTTTGATTTATGTATTTTACACAAATCTGGTTGTGTGTGTGCAGCTGTGCGTGTCATGCTCCTTACTGCAATCAAGGCAATGAGATCTGGCAAAGGAGCCTCCGTCAACGCTGTCTTCACCTACATCCGTGCCACTTACGGTTATGACCTCCTAAAAAACCGCAACCACATCAAGAAGATGCTGGTGAAGCTGATCGACGAAGGCCTGGTCGACCGGGTCAAAGGCCGAGGCTTAGCGGGGTCATTTAAACTGGGAAAGAACTACAAAGAGACAAAAAAGACCTCAACGGGAGCATCCAAGTCTGTAAGGGAAAAAAGAGCTTCAAATATAAATGTTTCATGCTACAAATATTACTTGGTTGTATTATTGAACTTTTGTCTCATTTCTTTTCTTCTCGCAGAACTCCAGAAACGCAGAGAGCGCGCCCAGGAAAATGTTTCAGAGACGAGCAAAAGAGAAGGCAGAAGCAGCGCTTCAGAACTCTCTTCTTACAGATGATCTGAGAGATCAGTACTCCCCTGCGTCGGACTGTCTAGAACCAGAGGAGACCGCAACGAAGAAGGAATGGGATGAAAGTCTGAAGAAGAAAGCAGAAGACATGCTGGATCAGTCCAGGACGGCCTTACAGACGACTCAGGATAAAAGTGAGTCAGAAACACAGGACGTTCCCAGAAATGATGAGCTACTTAAAGAAAGAGGAGAATCTCTTCCGCTTGATTCAAAAGAGACTGAAACCCCCACCAGAGCGTCTGTTGTCCCTTTCAACACCCCGGACTACCGCTTTGAGTGCATCTGTGGTGAACTGGGCATTGTTGACTACAAGGCTCGTGTCCAGTGTATGAACTGCCAGCTGTGGCAGCATGCAGACTGTGTTAACTACAAAGAAGAGAGTCTTGAGACTACACCTTTCTACTGCCCTCACTGCCTGGTCGCCATGAAGCCCGTCTCCACCGGTGCCACCCTCATCATCTCCCCGAGTTCCATCTGCCACCAGTGGGTGGAGGAGATCAACCGGCACGTCAGGTCCTCCTCGCTGCGAGTGCTGGTGAGGAAGTTGATAGATATGAGTGGTTTGACACATGTTATCTACAATGTAAAAATGTCACACATCAACATTCTTTGCATCCAAATTACACGTTAGTGCCAATTGTTGGGATGTTGCATTTCCTCTCAGGGTCTGAGAGCACATTTGAGTACCACTGTTTTAATTTCACAACTGCGTACAGTATATTTCTATCATGGATGTTGACACCAAAAGACTCAGATATATAGGGGCTTCTCTTAGAGTGGTGTGTAGACCGGTTCATGTAATTGGTGTGTAGTTTAAATGACGTTCAAATGCACAGTTAGTTGCCATAGCTAATAAATTTGAACTTATTTTGCCAAATGTGATTACAAATTGATGACGCTCACCTTTAGTGAGATTTAATCTTGTCTTTCAGTACATTAAATTCCAAGACAGTTGTATTTGTGCATAAACCTATTTTTATGTTCCTCATCTCGCCTGCTGAAGTGTCCTCTGAGGGCAACTTGACTTGTATTCCTTATCAAAGAAAGTACACACTCCCATTTCAACTTGCATTGTCTTGCACTTCCAAAAGGCTCAAAACAGTTCCTCCTAAAGTAGTAATTGATGTCATTTCCTTATCCCAGGTTTATCAGGGTGTGAAGAAGCATGGATTCATCCAGCCACATATGCTCGCTGAACAGGATGTGGTCATCACCACCTACGACGTGCTGCGGTCAGAGCTCAACTACGTGGACATTCCCCACAGCAACAGCAAGGATGGACGTCGCTTCCGCAACCAGAAGCGCTACATGGCCATTCCCAGTCCTCTGGTTGCTGTGGAGTGGTGGCGCATCTGTCTGGACGAGGCTCAGATGGTTGAATGTCCCACTGCCAAGGTGAGAATCCAGAAATCAGTACCTGGAAGTGGTTTGCTTAGTTATACTAGAGGATAATGAAGCAATTTGGGGTTCATAGGTCAAAATACCACATTGATATACATGTGTAACTTCAATCTTATGTATTCATGGGCTGTTTGTGAGATGGCCGACTGTGTGTTTAGTACAACTTTGTTTATGCTCCCTTATCATTTACTGTCAGGCTGCAGAGATGGCTCTACGTCTCGCATCTGTCAACCGCTGGTGTATCAGTGGCACTCCAGTCCAGAGAGGCTTAGAAGGTAAAACCAAAGAAATCATTAGTCATACAATTATCAAAGCAGGCCTTGAATAAGCGGCTCTGCGTTTGTTCTCTTTAGACTCAACAATGTTTAAAAATCATCAAAACCAGAAAAAAACTAATCTCTAACCTGATGTTTTCTTTGAAGATCTGTACGGCCTTGTACTTTTTCTGGGAGTTGACCCGTACTGGGTAAAACACTGGTGGGACCAGCTGCTTTATCGACCTTATCGCCGTGGAAACACAGAGCCGCTGTACAATGTAATTGCTCAGTTGTTGTGGCGATCAGCTAAAAAAGACGTCATTGATCAGGTAGGACAACAAAAGCTCTGATTCTCAGTTTTAGACATCATTTTGACGTAAAGAATCCCTAATAAGTTGATCAGAAAGGTTTTAATAATGATGTTCCAGAAAATGTAGTTCAGTTATGTTCAATGATCTGCTCTGTTGCTTTTCCAGATCCAGATCCCGCCTCAGACAGAGGAGGTGCACTGGCTGCACTTTTCCCCCGTCGAGGGACACTTCTACCACCGTCAGCACGAGGTCTGCTCCCAGGATGCTCTGGCCAAACTCAGGAAGATATCTGACTGGAGGCTGAAACTTGGCAGCCTCGACCGCCGCACCGTCCACACCATCCTGGGCCCGCTGCTGAGGCTGCGTCAGGCCTGCTGCCATCCCCAGGCTGTGAGGGGGGAGTTCCTGCCCCTGCAGAAAAGGTAGCTGATGTATTATATTATCAAGGCGCTCGTAGACGAGAGGAACGGTCCTTATCTGAAGGCAGCTGCAGCGGTTAATTAGTAATCTAGATGGACTAAATAGAGTATCACAGAATTAGTAGGGGTAATAGACCACAGCAACCATGTTGTCAATTATACAACGTGTAGTTGTGTTTATTTAAAGTTGACCCATTCTGTGTCATTTGTGCTGGAGGGTTTGTTGAGTGGGTTTGTCTGTGCCGTGCCTCCCCAGCACCATGACGATGGAGGAGCTCCTTAAGTCCCTGCAGAAGAAATGTCGAGTGGAGTGTGAAGAAGCTCACAGACAATTGGTGTGCGCTCTCAATGGTCTGGCTGGAATACACATCATCAGAGGTATAACACCCCACTTGTGGTCTTCTGCTCCCAGTTTCCCATGGGAAATCAGTTCAAACACAACACAAGCCATGATCTCGTCTTTGTGTCTCGTTTTGCACCGAGATGTTTTGTCACGGCAGGGCTCTGTAAGGCAGAGTGCACTAGGGTGTTTTGTATAGCACATTTCATCAGCTTTACATGTGACGGACATGTTAAGTATCACTAATAACCACCGTCTCCTTTGCCACCCCGCAGATGAGTTTGTAGAGGCAACAGAGATGTATAGAGAAGTGCTTCGTTCATCAGAAGAGCACAAAGGCCGGCTGAAAACAGATTCATTACAGGTATATGGCCTCATTCCATTTCCATTTCTCTTTCACGTCTGTGATTAACATATGAAGGGTTTCGTTTCTGAGGACAGACATCATCCGACAAGAGATTGTGACACAACTGACACTAGCTTGTAATACTACCTTCCTGATGGGTATTACATTTTTATTTCTAACCATTATGGATAGGTAATAAATTGCGAGTTTATGCAAAAATGTCTGGCAACTTGTCTTTTTTTGTTTTATTGTGACAGCGACTTCATGCTACCCACAATTTGATGGAATTACTCAGCGCAAAGCACCCTGGGATACCTCCCACGCTAAGAGATGACAGACTAAGTGAGGAGGTAATTCATTTAACGCATTTACTACAATAAGGAATGTGTCAATTTAGGGTATAAACCTGTGGTGCCCTTTTTTTTGTATCATTTTTTTTATTTTTTTTATTTTTCATTTTAAGAATGGCTATTGAAGTTGGCTTTTATCATTCTCCGTGTCTCTGCAGGCGGAGCAGCTGCGGCAGCACTACATGACCAAATACGACTCTGAGGTAGCAGACGCCCATCAGGCTCTGCAGCCGGTGCTACAGAATATCAAAGAGCTGAAACGCAAAGTGAGAGAGATTTGTTATACACTAAATATGAATAGAAATACTGCACTATGTATACCACTATGTTGTTTAGGAGGGCTAAGTCAACGTCTGTGGACAATATACATCTAAACCAGCCTAACCAGCCCGGGTGCAAGACAGCAACGCTTTTCCTACTGCTGGAGGGGTTTGCGTGGTGTCACCCCAGATGTTCAGAAGAAAAGTCTTTTGGTCCTTTGTCTTTCACAGTATTCTTCATTTAGGACATGTTCTCCATACTACTGTTTTTAAGATGGAACTAAAAACTTATTTTCTTCCTATGCTAAACTTTCTCTCTTTCAAGGTGAAGCTGAATAATCCCTGGTGGCTGGATGTTATCCAGAAGGCGATCCGCTGCTCCACTGACGACGACCTGGTGTCTCGCATTAAGAATGAGCTGACTTCCAGCTACAAACAACAAGCCAACAAGCTCACCATGGCAGAAAAGTAAACTGTTTATGTATCGAAAAATAAGGTGATAGTAAGTATTCTTACACAACTGTGATAAAAGATAAAAGGGGTTTTCCTGCAGGTTCCGCGATGCCTGTGGTCTGCAGTTCCTACTCACCACACAAATGCAAGATCTGATGAAATCCCAAAAGACTGTGCAGGACGCGGTGAAGAGCCTCGAAGGTCCGATTTCAAAGAAAGTGATTGATGAGGTCACCATTTGTCACCTTAGACCTATGAGACTGCCACTCAATAAGTGAGACTTCAGCATGTTTAGCATCATTTTACTAGTTTAAAGCCTTGTTTTACCTTAAAATACGTTTTATCATAACCAATAATTATTTCTTGTCACATTTTAGTTGTGTTTTTTGCAAAGCGGATGTACTTTTCATTGATTACGAGTCCAAGCTGTTTTCTCACACGTAAGTAGAGTCATATTCTAGACTGTCAAATTTCATGAAAAATTAATTGTTGATTTATGAGTAAAACAATTCCCTTACAGGGTGAAGGGTCAGACGGCCATCTTTGAAGAAATGATTGAAGATGAAGAGGGGCTGATGGACGACCGTCTCCCCACCACCAGCCGAGGTCTGTGGGCAGCCAGCGAGACTGAGCGCTCGCTCAAAGCCATCTTGTCTTTTGCCAAAGTTAAACGCATGGACCCGGAGTTGGTGGAGGAGGGTAACACTTTCATGGAGCTGTTTGAGTACTGGAAGAAAGAGTACAAGGTTTGCACACACTTTTTCAACTCCACTCTTCATTTTCAAGCAAGGCAAGAATAACCTATTTAAATAGCCAAGGTCTCAGTAATAACAGATTTATTATTCCCTCCTCTTCCTCTGCATTGAAACTTACAACTGTTGAAGGACACAATGGGCCCTACTTTAACGATCTAAGCGCACGGCGTGCGGCGCCTGGCACAGGTGCGTTTAGGGCATGTCCAAATCTACTTTGCTCGTTTGACGGTGAAAGAAAGGGTTCAAAAGGGTTGTACTTAGTGTCTTCATTAATCATAGGTGTGTTTTGGGCGTAACATGCAATAAACCAATCAGAGTGTCATCTCCTGTTCCCTTTAAAAGCCAGGCGTGTTTTTACCTTGCCGCATTGCTGTTATGATGCCGGATTTGCACCGAAAGATTTTTCTTTTTAATCTTCTGCATGTGTGCACCTCCCTGTAAGACCAGCCCAACCACGGGCGCAAAGATGGGCGCAGTTGCATTTGCTATTTAAATGACGTGGGCTCTGGACGGGAAATGCAACTGTGTCTGTCTTAAAATAGCAAAGACACTTGCATCGGGCTTTGTGCTGCGCAGCGCCGGGTGCAACATAGGGCCCACTGTCTCTTTGTTTGAGACAAAATGTCGAGAAAGGTTTCCAAACACATGTTGGTTATATAGTGCTTGCTCTTGTTGGGAATTGTTGGGTTTCTGTAAATAACATCCACTATATAAATAAAATTGAATTGGATTTCATCGTTTATTTTCCATTTTGTAAACCATTATTAAGTATTAAAAGGATCCTGAGGCACTGTCGTAAATGCAGAAATAGATTATGTTTTCAGAGTATGAGCTAGAAAGCCAGAAATCTCAACAGCTGGTATATAAATCATTGATAGATTGGTATTTATCAACTATCAACCTCTGGCACAGTGTCAGTGCCAGTATTAGAGAAACTGAGAGGAGTGAAAGCTACCTCTGTCCCTTCCCAGGTGCTGCATGAGTACTGGATGGTGCTGAGGAACCACGTGTCGGCCATCGATGAGCTGGGTATGGCTACCGAGAGACTACGTGTGCGTCTGCCCGATGAACCCAAGCCCAAACTGCTGCACATCATTGAGCCACATGAGGTCAGTTGACGTCAACACAACATCTTCTTATTAGAAATTAGAACAACATGGTAATGGCTGTGTTTAAAAGTCACCAAAAAGTATATCACAAATTTGCTTCAAGGGGTTTTACACACTACAAAGCTTATTACACCCTCTGTCAGAAAACTTCCCCAAAAATACCTTTAAAGTAATCATCGAAAGTGTGTCTGTGTTTACTTACTTAATTTCCACTCTGAAAACTAATCATGATTTAATTTAGTTTGGGATAATTTGAGTGATTGTTTCACACTGAACTGCTGTGTAATTTATGTAATACATGTGCTGACTAATCATGGTAAAGTCAAACTATTTGCCCCTGAAATAAACATGAAGGTATTATCGCTGGTTTGCTTCGAATCTATAAACTGTTCATGGACTAACTAAAAGCTCAAGCTTGGCCTCTGACCCAGTATTGGGCACCATTTTTTTTTTCTGAATGTTTCCAAGGATGTAATATTCCACCTTAAGTCTTTCTATTGCGTTCCTGACCTCTGCCCTTGGTTGTTCGCTTCCAGGTGGAGCAGAACAGACTGAAGCTTTTGAACGACCAGGCCATGGCCAAGTCTCAACTCCAAAAGAAGCTTGGCCAGTTTCTGTATCTCACAAACCTGGAGAAGGTCATTTACAATTTTAAGTGACTACAAAGTACAGAAATTCTTTCCCAGCTCCTTCAGAGACGTAGTATCTCAAACTGTGTGGTAGTATCTCACTCCAAATAACATACATGTCTTTGTTCCAGTCCCAGGACAAGTCTACTGGAGGGCTGAACCCAGAGCCGTGCCCCATCTGTGCCCGGCCCCTGGGACAGGAGGTGAGCATTGTTTAGTTGTGAGGAGTATTTTATTCAGTATTTTATGCATCATCTCTGCTGTCTGTTGAGTTGACTATCTTGATACGCCGGTTTAGCTTTACAGTCTGTCCTATCAACATTGGCAGGGACTGTAGTTACATCTAAACTACAGTTGACTAAAGCTTCGTCCTGCAAAATCTTTTTTTCAAGATTTGGCATTTGGTTGATATTGTGTGTGCTGTCAGGCATCTGTAAAAACATCTTTTGATGATAGCGATGTGCCTGATGCACCCAGGAAGTCTGCAAGTTGATGATTTGCCTTCTTTGGCTTCTCATTGCGTAAGATTCATAGTTAAAGTCTCTATCAGTTACAGTGTTAAATTGATTGGCTCCAAGCTAGACTTAAGACCTACAAAGCCCTTATAGGCGCACACTTAAGTTGACACAACAAGCTCTTCTCACAGCTCCACAGGTTTGTTACAAGTATGGCCAATACTTCTTTGTTTTCTTATAAAAGTAACTGACTTAAATGACCCTGGCCTTTGTTATTTGATGTAATCATTATTTTATCTCCCTTTGTTTTATTTTTTACAGTTTGATTTTAAGACTGTCTCTCTTTTCCAGTGGGCAGTGCTGACCTGTGGCCACTGCTTCTGCAATGAGTGCATTGCTATCATTGTGGAGCAGTACAGCGTGGGCTCAAGGCGGCGTTCCATTAAATGTGCCATCTGCAGGCAGACTACGTCCCTCACAGAGATCTCCTACGTGTTCACCACCCAGGCGTCCAGTCAGGACCAGGACATACCGGTCAAAGTCAGTCAGCAACACCGGGAGTTGTATTTTTTTATTAAGTTATGGCTGGATCCAGATGTTGTGATTTTTTTATTTGGGTTCCACCTGGCCTTTTTGCCCAAAGGTTGTTAGATGGATTTGATAGCTCAACTCAATGTTCGAGATGTTATTTATGACTATAACTAGCACGTATCAGGAGGTTATACTTTGATTTGTGACTTGTTCTAATGTATGTAATTGTAATTAAACATTTTTTATTACTTTAACACTATAGCCTAATTTTTCTCTTCCTGTGTTGGTCAGGGAAGCCACTCTACCAAGGTGGAGGCAGTAGTGAGAACACTTAAGAAGATTCAAGTGACCGACCCCGGGGCCAAGTGTCTCGTCTTCTCCACGGTAACCGTAAACTATCCCCGCTCTGGAAGATAGAGATTTATTTTGATGATATCGAGTTTGGATGTGACCCAGATTGTTTCCTTTTCTCTCCTGGGCAGTGGCTGAGTGTCCTGGACATCATTGCCAAGGCCTTGTTCGACAACAACATGGAGTTCTCTCAAATCAATGGGATTCACAAATTCCAGGTTTGAATTTTCACTGTCACTATTTCTAAATATGTTTACCACACTTAACCACTGATGCTTTCCCCCACAATGTGCAAAACAACTACCCCAGGTGGGGTTTTGCAGCTTAGGGACAATGCACTTGTCACAGAAAACTTCTCTTAAGAGATTTACTCGTGCTTACTTTCTAAGTTGACATTGATGTATGTCCTCCACCAACATAGCAATTCTCCAATATGCCGTTACACACAAACACATCATTCCCACGACTTTTAAAAAAAAAAAAGTTAGATATATATTTTCTACACATACCCTTGGCATAAGAAAACAGGCTAACCATATAAATATGGAAATCCTAGGTCCAGTCCACCACCAATACATTATTTAGTTTTTTTGCCCAAGGCCATCTCCATTGGACATTTAATAGAAAACCTTTCCAAACTTAGTGAGATTCCATGCTAATAGACGGACTGACAGACAGATGGACAAATATATAATATATAAACACAATGCCACCTCATTTTGCTAGAGATGAAAAGCTCACATCTGCAGCTTAATTAACCATAGCTTTATTATGATGATGGAGTTCTAAAAACAATGCCAACTCCAATCAATTACCAAGTTTTATTTTATTTTTTTAATTGTTGATCAAAGTGTTTTTTTTTCTTATTATTTCAAACTAAGAATTTATCTAGAGTCACCATGCATTAAAAAACCGTGGGGACTACATTATGGTGCCTTGTGATTTTACTTTCGTTTCAGAGGTTTCTGAGGTTCTGAGGTTTCTTCTCGTTTTCTGTAGTAACATTTGAAGGTTAAACACTGAATACTTGTAGTTTCAGAAGGTAATATATATTAAATACAGCAACATGTCTGCTATCAGCAGATTCCATATGGAGTTCCAAAAAACGTTCCAAAACTACGTTTAGATTGCTGTATTGAAACGTATAAGAAATCCCACACATCTTGAATGTAAACAAATTAAGTGCATGCCAGAAATCACTTGAATGTGTCTAAGTAGATCACTGACCTCAATGTTCCAGGAGAATCTTTGCTCCTTCAAATACGAAGAAAAGATCAACATCCTTCTCCTTCCTCTCCACACCGGCTCCAATGGTTTGAACATTATCGAAGCAACTCATGTGTTGCTGGTGGAGCCGATCCTCAACCCGGCTCACGAGCTCCAGGCCATAGGCAGAGTGCACCGGATTGGCCAAACCAAGTAAGAAACACAGAGTTACGTCTGTAGCCAACCGGGAACTTTCCCAGCAGTTTTAACCTGCAAAAAGACATATACATACAATTAGTTTTTTCCATAGCTGTCATATTTTTGGATTTGGAGGTTATGGCTTCATTTGTGCCTATTATCTGTACAATATTTACTTTAATGTTAAACATGTGCCTCCAATGTTTTGTACATTGTTTGAGTTCTGTTGTTTTCTCTGTCCACTAGGCCAACGTTTGTCCACAGATTCCTCATCAAATCCACCATTGAAGAGAGAATGCAGGCAATGCTGAAGACAGCAGAGAAAAAGTAAGAATAGTAACAGAATATAGTCAATTGTCCTTTTGACATTTTTGTTAAAAGCCATAAATATATAGGCGGATGTTTACATTCAAGGGTTAGAGGTGACAGTTTTTTTTTTTATTCTAGTCACACCAGCACTACCATGAAGCACTCGGAGGCTGCCGTACTGACAGTAGCCGACCTGGCTGATCTGTTTACTGAAGACACAGAACATCTGGAGTGAATCTGAACATCTGGATACACAAGGAGGATTACCTGCTGAATAAACACAGGCAAATAGAGCTCACTCTTTACATAGTGGTGATAGAAGCACTCTAAATTTTGCACAACTTTTTTATATACTATAAACATGCTAATGTTATCAAATACATTCCCAAAATTATATTTTATCAGATCACTGACAGCAGACTACAACAGGTCTCTTAATTGTATTTGCATTTTACATTTTTCAGTCTCTTTGGAGTATTTGTGTATTTGGCTCAATTGTTGTCATAGGTGTAACTTGTACAATGACAGACTGTACAATATTGTTGCTTGTGTTAATCGAATATTAGTATATGCATTTATATACAACTTCACTGTAAGTTAAGTTGAACATGGGGGGGGGGGGATTCAGATGATCATTCACATGATATCACAACTTTCAGGAAATAAAATGTACGTTGGTGTCGGTGCGTCAACCGGTTCTGACCAGCTCTTTTTGTCCAGTGCTTTTATTGTGCTTTATATCTATGTAGTAAAAACCGGTAGCAGGAAGGAAGCCATTGACCTTAACTCAGTTTTACTCCTTTACAATTGAACCATGAGTGAGAGATTGTCTTCTCCCAGACAATCTTCCTAAAGCTATTTGTCTGTTGAAAACAATGACAGACCATTCAGCCTAACACTTACGCCTGTCTTATTTGCAAGACAAAAAGCACAAGACTCAGGGTCTTGGAGACTAATCTTGTAAATTAAGCTCATAAAAGTCTAAAAAAGGGTAAGACGTTTTCTGTCTCTTGGTGGCAATTATGTCATTGTTTTCATATAGTACCACTTACAAATTGTTTAGCAAAATGTGTGTTTTTATAACATGTCTCCTGTTCTTTTGAAAGTGATTTCAAGGTTTATTTTATTTGAGTTTTTTACGGCCTCTTCCACCACACACATACACTCACAGGCCTTTGGCTTCGTGACTGAATTGCCCTCGACTTGTAATGACCTTCTTTTTGCCTGACTGACTGGGATTCCCGCACCACTAAAGATTTTAAAATGTCCAGACAAAGGATGTAGGCAACAAAGAGTGCTGGCCCTGCACTGTTGTTCCTCTTTACATGGTTACCAGATTTCTTGTTGCTCCCTGTAGTAAGAAACAGTTGTAAGATGTTAAGTTGTAAGTTACTAAGAGCACATCGCCGCAGTAGGCGGTAACATACGTGTTACCTTGGACTCCTCTCAGCTCCCCCTATTCATTTGCGGAATCTCATTGTTGGTGGGGACATCATTCAGGCTGGTGTTTTAGGTTCGGAGGGAGGCTCCCAGTTCATTAGAGCTGCGTTTCGAGGGTTGGAGTAAGAAAGGGGTACTACGTCTTGTGGTGACAGCGAGCTGTGGTGAATAGTCCCCAGAAGATTCACAGAGTTTCGGGGAGAGGGCCAAAAGGCAGTGGAGTGGCGAGCTGAGAGAAGCCAGAGGTAGAGTCCTTGGAAGATGGCACCTGTCAGTTTGGTTTTTGCCTGGTTACTGTTCACCATGAGGATGGTCACCTCGACAGTGTTTCTGGAGCCGGAGGAGGAGGGTGAGCTCACACCTTATATCACACACCCGGGAATGAAGTGTCAACCGTCAAACAGACTGTTTTTTTCATTTTTATGTTTTAGGAAAAACATACTGTAATCCTTCAAGAAGTCTAAATTAAAGTAATCTTTCATATTGTCGGTTATTGGTTTAACATGGGCTTCTCTGGCTTTGAAATGTTGTTTCAGAAGGGACCATTTAATGCTCCGTTTCAAATATAAATTATTTTTAGAATTTTTAATGTGTTTCTAGTTTCTTTCACTGTCGCAGCAGTATAATTTGGCATTATACATTTAGCAGTGGTGAAAGAAGTACTCTTTTCTGAACTATTCAGATCTTTTATTAGGTAAAAGTAGCAATACAATTAAACCAAGGCAAAAGTCCCATTCCAAATCTTACTTAAGTATCATGAATAAAAGTACTCTGCAGCAGAATGACCCTATCCAACTCATGGTATTATATATCATATTATTGGATTATTATTAAGCACCATTTTAATGTTGGTTGAGGTGGAGCTAGTTTTAACCACTATATGTATACCAAGGGGTAGTTTAATCTACAAAATACATCACATTTTAAGAATACATCCTATGCTTTTTATTTAAAATCTTATTTTGAAAAGTAACCTTAGCTGTCAGATAAATGTAGTGGAGTGGAAGTATAAAGTAGCAGAAAAATGGAACAGTACTCAAGTAAATGTACTTAGTTACATTCCACCACTGACATTTAAATATTGGTGGCTGGACTTTGTGTGTAAAATATACGGATTGTCTATGAGAATTAACATATGGCACTATAAATATCTGTACTTTGAGTCTAGGAGAGACAATGGTAGAGAACTCAACGTTTAAAAAACCACTGCATCCAACATCTCTTCATATTATCTGAAAGGATTTTTCGGTGAGATTTAATCTGTTTTTAAATTTTTTCTATTAGAGCTCAATGAAACTGTCATTTGTACCAACGACCATATGGAGGTTGTTATTCCAAGTGCTTTTTTCCTCAACAAAGTGCCTCCAGTTTATGTAAGTGAGCACAAAAAAAACTCAATGTATTTTCCCTCAATGTAGACATTCCCTAGTACTGATATTCTAAATTATTTGCAGTGCGCTTTTGCTAACTAATTAATTTCTTTTGTATTGTGTTTGTTTGTTTTTTGTTTAGATTTGGGATTTGCATTTAAATGATCCAGAGTGCCGAGGCATTGAGGTCGGAGATGACTATGTTTTCAGCATTAAGACAAATCTCTCTGACTGTGGAACAGTAATGGTATGTCCTTCAATCTTTTGTCCAACATTGCATAAACGTCTACGACAACTTCTTTATCTGGCCTAAGAGTCTAACTAATCAAATGTTACACGTGAACGCAGACATTTAGAACAACCCTTTACAAAATGATGAATACAAACTACACTTGGTATCTCCATTATTAACAACATTAAGATCCCCATCATATAAATTACCTATTTTACGATGTCTAAGGTTGTTGTGGAAACTGGCCCCCCAATCAAGATTGGTTTACTGTCAAAAAAAGGAGCTTAAAAAAACAAGTTACAAAATAACTCTAATATGACCAGACACTTTTTTCTATTGTGACGTAAATGTGGACTGTGAGGCTCTGTGTTCAAATGGGTACTATGGAATTAGCTCATAGCAAGTATAATAAGATGGTCAGAGAAAGGCAAATACAAAGCCCAGATAGAAATGGGTGAAGAGAAAAGAAGGGGGAAGGAAGGAGTGGTGTGAATTTCAAGAAAGAAGTGTGGCGTTGTTCCTTTTTCCCTATAACAACGCAGGACCTTATTTAAAGCAGCAAGGGGACACTGAATGGCCTCGTAGTTCTAAATTATCAGGATTTACATGGAAATGATTATTTGTTGATGTTCACTGAGTAGGAAAGCCATAAATCATCGGCCAACTAGCCTCCTGATTATTTGAATCCAGCCACTCAGCGATTCAAACTTCGGCAAGGTGTAAATCCCTACTGCTGCACACGAGTGTCCTTGAATTGTTGCTTGGAATGCGTGAAGCTTTTTTCTTGTAAAGCAAGCAAAAGGTTAACACAGCTTTCAACCAGGGAGGAAATCACCCAGTACTCCACCTCAGCAGTTTTACAAGGTTTTCACATTGCAGCTGAGGAAAGTAAAGCCTGCTCCGGATTAGATGGCTGTTGCTAAAGAACAGGAATGCCACAGCTGTCAATCTTGCTTTCACCTTGAACTTAGAACCTTTTTAAACCTGCTGTCCGACAAGAAATGACTGAATTGTTGACTTTAAAGGTCAGCCATTTTTATTTAAACATGACCTCACTCATTTTTCAGCAATAGTTGTGCATTTGTGAGACACGGAGCATACATGTTACCCAGTGAGAAGTGCAGGTGCCAGTGGGGTTCTGTTGTGGCTTAATGAAGACCTGTTGGTCACTGTAGAGACCGTCAGTGGTGCTCATAGTGGGGGGGGGGGGTGTATTTACCAAGACGTAGTAAAAGATGTCTCAAATGTTAGAGCTCAAGGCAAACTATCCTGCTCAGTAACCACAGAAGCCACCCTTCATCTGCGCTCAGACAAACGTTTGACACGACCTTTTCACTCGTCCACATTTTACGCTTTCTCCTACGTCAGCTGCCAACAGTTAAATATTGAACAGTATTGGTGACATTTACAGTGCGTGAAAGTATAACTGTAAAAGTTATAGCTTGGGAATGAAGCTGCATACTGGAACCTCAATTTCATGTGATTCTCACATCTGGAGAATGCTGCGGTTGATGATGAATGATTGAACTCATTTTCCATGCATACATTTCAAACTTTTGATGGTTCTGGGTTTGCACATGTGAGAATTCACTGCTTTTCATGGTCTTATGTTATGACAAATAGAAATTATTTTGGTTTTGGACAAATAAACAATTTCAAGATTTCACTTTAGGCTATTTAGGTGGTTTTTCACAATTTTCTGGCATTTTAGAAATCCTATGTCTAATAAATTAAACAAGGCAATAATCTGCAGATTGATCAATAATGAAGTAATCATTTGTTTCAATAATCTTTTGCAAATACATTGCTGTGCAATGTTTGGCAACATTTAGGCGAGTGTAGATCTGGCCAAGTTGGTGACAAGAATCGCTGAGCTGCCTGAGATTTTCATTGACCAGATTAAAAGAAACATGTAAGAAGAGAAACCCTCTTGGTATGAGAGATCTGCTCTCTTCAAGCTCCCTTTCACTTAACATCCACGCCAGAATTCAGTAGTGGTTCACACACAAAATAGCGTAGTGGATATTATCTATTCTTGTATTGGCAAAAGAAAAAGCTGCTGCAAAAATGTATTGCACTTTGCAATTGAAATGTCTGTTGATTATTTTCCGCGGCCTTTTATATTTGTATCTCTCCTTAGAGCTCAGATGAGACACACATCATGTTCATAAACACCATACACAACAACGATTCAGATGTTATAACCAGAAACTACGTCAACATAACCTTTGTGTGCCGCTACCCCATCAACTACCTGGTCCAACAACCCAACGGGGAAAACATGATTAGAGTTGACATCAGGTAAGTGTTTATTTAATCCAAATTATAATTATAGATACAGTATAACTAGAAGGGCACTCGAAGAACCCAGACCTCCGCCAAGATGCTCTATCTCACAATGTTAATGCAGTGTGAATTTTACCAGTCGGGAACTAATATTTCTGATAATTCCGACCCCACATGATAGCAAATATCTCGCAATGTTAACAAAAGGGAAAAATCATTTGTGTGTCCGCCCTGTTGTTTGGATCTGCTCCAAAATGTAATGAGTTCTTCTTTGGCCCATGGTACACCCTTGCACCAGGTTTCATGCATATCAGGCCTGTAGTTTTTCCAAAATCCTTCTGAGAAACACATTAACAAAAAAGTGGGACCGCCTTGGTTATAACATGTGGCTCCTTTAATCCTTAATCTCTACAGAACCATCACTCTGAACACAGAGGATGGGAACTTTTCGGTGTCGATGTTACTGTACAAAGATGACGCCTTTAAAGACCGATGGACCACTGTGCCGTCACTGACGCTGGATGATGACATCTTTGTAAAGGTTTTTATGGTAAATCACCCTAAATGAAAAAGTCCAATACAAGACGTATTAAAGACGTCAACTGAATACCTACACCTCAAATACATTATGGAAAGCAATATTATGGATTTTGAATGACATACAATCTAAGATTGAGGAAAATTAGGAGTACAAATCTGCTAATAAAGAGTAAAGTACCTGTTTAAGATGAGTCCTGACAATGATTGTGTATGCTGAGCTTTGAAAAACACATTAAAGAGTTTGAAGTATTCTTACTATTGGCAGCTATTTTTGGAGAGGGTTAAGCATGTTGTTACACGATGTTAAGCAATATGTTCTGTGGCAAGCAATGAAGGAAATCTAACACTCGACCTGTGACCAGATAGTAATTTGAACAGTGCTCCTCTTCTCTGTCATGTTGTTATAACGTCTTAGTACAGCTGTTGTTTACTTATTATGATTCATCATTTTGTAGCCCAGTATGGAAAAGAAATTACCTTGCGTAAGGAATGACTTGACTGTCCTCCCAACCATGCTCAGATACCGGCTCAACTGATGCTGCGTATGGAGAGATGCTGGGCTACACCAACCAGTGATCCATACAGCAATATTCAGTACACCTTCATCCGGGACAGGTATACCCTGAAAATGTTTCACAAAGGCCATTTTATCATTTTAATATGAGCAAATAGGGAAGAGAAAAAACAAATCTTCTAGTGGAGCCACACACACACACACACACACGCACGCACGTACGCACGCGCACACACACACCTCTGCTGTTGAAATCTGAAATATAAGAATTTGTTGCTCAGAGAGCTGGCTAGACAACTACTCTCAAGGCCTGGTCATCCTGTCTGAGAGGTCACGTGCATGTCAGTTCAACAGCTGTGCATGTCCTTGACAACCAGGCAGTATTTGGTACCGTTAGCAGCAGCAGGGCAAGGAAATGCACACTGATTTCAAAATGCCACAGGGAAAAGAAAATACAAATCTGTCTCCAACTGTGTCAAATAACTTAAGATAGTATTTACGTTATTTCTAAGCGTTGGAATTCATCACAGTCATGAGTTGAGATCTGTTCCTTGCCTCTACAGTATTTCATTCTAGATTTAAATCTCACTACCATCAGGCCTCCCTGACTTCTTTGTCTTCCTTCCCATAGCTGCCCGGTGCTGTCAAATGAACTGAGTGTGCTGAAGAATGGCCAGGGCCCAGAGGCCATGTTCAGGATACAAATGTTCAAGTTTGTCGGCAGCTCTTACACCAACGTCTTTCTCCATTGCAATGTCCAGATCTGCCACAACACCCCAGGGCTGTGTCAGCCTGTGAGTGAGCTCATGCAACACCCATTCCTCACACTGGTAGTCAGAGGGCAGTTCAGAGCCACTATGTGCAGCTTATGTCCTTAATATAGACCCAACGGCCTAGAATTGTTTTTCAGCCATATAAGCTTGTAGTTAAGCTGTCCTGATGTGAAATCTGCACTGATCGACATTGAGGCTTGTAGTAACTGTGTTTCTTTTCACGTTTCACTCATGTATTTGCCACACAGAACTGTTCCGGTGATGGTGAAGAAGATTTAGTCAGGCTACGGAGGGACATCCCTCTGTCTCATACAGTGTCTTATGGACCAATTAGACGACTACTAAACGATAGTGAAAAGCCCAATCTGAGTAAGTGTATTTCATCTCTGTAACTCATATGGATCTTTAGCATTCCAATCTTCTAAGAGATTCCAGATACTTTAAGTGTATAAAATTCATAGGCAAAGTGTGGTTCCACCTGTGTCCTTTTCTACGTAGATGCAGGTGGAGTCCCTCCTGTGGAGACCTTTGTCCTCGGAGGACTGCTGGTTGTCTTGCTGCTGATCACTGGAGTGTTTGGGAGGCTGTGGCTTCGATCCAGACGTTTCTACCCAGCGCGGGAGGCGCAGCTCACCCTGTCCAACATTCACCACATCTCAGAGGTGGCCTCATGAATCAGGGGGTCAGGGATCTTTTTTTTGTAAAGAAATGGACACACAAACACATTAACATGTACAAATACAAACACACATGTACAGGTGTCATTTATGATAACAATGAATTCTTCCATGTTTTTTTTCTTTATAGAATGATTTCTTGAATTGTAAGAAATCAACTTAAATAAAAGGTTTCCTTCCAGTGTGTTCCCTGTGTATTTATTCCATTGGTGAAAAAGTGCATTTACTTGAGTACTTATGTACCAGTTTGAGGTACTTCACTATTTCCATTTTATGCTACTTTATCCTTCTGCTTTGATACAGTTCAGAGGGAAATAATGTTATTTTTAGTCCACTACAACCATCAGACAGGTATAGTTACTTTATGTGTAAAATCTGAATCTAAAACGCATATGATCAGTTTGGAAAATACGGTGTACAGCTGTTGTTTACTTATTATGATTCATCATTTTGTAGCCCAGTATGGAAAAGAAATTACCTTGTGTAAGGAATGACTTGACTGTCCTCCCAACCATGCTCAGATACCGGCCCAACTGATGCTGCGTATGGAGAGATGCTGGGCTACACCAACCAGTGATCCATACAGCAATATTCAGTTCACCTTCATCCGGGACAGGTATACCCTGAAAATGTTTCACAAAGGCCATTTTATCATTTTAATATGAGCAATTTGGGAAGAAAAAAAAATCTTCTAGTGGAGCTATTCATTGACACTTACGCATACATACACACACACACTCCTGCTGTTGAAATCTGAAATATAAGATTTTGTTGCTCAGAGAGCTGGCTAGACAACTACTGTCAGAGCCTGGTCATCCTGTCTGAGAGGTCACGTGCATTTCAGTTCAACATCTGTGCATGTCCTTGACAACTTATGGTCATTTTGTAAAATACCATACAAAATAAAAGTGTTTTTTTATAGATTAAACTACCCAAAAGTGTTTGATTTGTTTAATTGATTTACATAACAGTGTAAAGGAAGGTTTCTTCTATATTTCTTAGTATCAAATATTGTTATATAAAGACCGGAACACACTGTGTGCTAGTCTGTCTTGCAATGCTTTCTGACTTCCCTACTCTGTCTGTGGCACTCAGTCCAAAACCCATTTGTCTGAACTTCTATCATATATAACTTTATTTTACAAACTCATGGTCCAGGCAAAAAATGTATATATAACACATTACAAGAGGGGTACAAACAAACATACAGTCATACACACATATACACACACACACATACATGCATACATACATACATACATACATACAAACAAATGGCTATGCCTAATAATAAAAACAGGTACAGATGCGTGTTTCCAGAGTTTGGAGGTATATCTGGTATCACTAAGTGCAGGGTTGATTATAGTGGTTCAAATTTTATTCTTTGACTCCGTTAATCGGTATATGAATCTGTACATAAAATTCCTAATCACAGCATGGAAGGTGGGAACATTACGAGTCATAAACAAATGGCTAGCACTGGTCCATGTTGGACACTTCAACTAAATTCTAAGTGCATCATTATATGCCACTTTTCTCTTATTTATCTTTGCTTTACTGTAGCTGCACCATAACTAAGCTGCATAAAGTGGAGTACAATATGCTCTGAAAAGAGACGTTTATCTTCATCAGAACACATCTGGAATTTCCGTTTTTACAAATATATAGTTTTATTTTTTATTTAAAAAAAGGTATGTTTTAAACAGCTGGACAACATTTTTAGCAAATGTTACTCAAACAGGAGTTCATTGTTGGGGACTATTTCAGCTATGAATGACTTGCACATTACTGAATATTTACAGCACTATGACAGGGTATTTGGGATTGACACAAAATAATATATACTGCAATGTTCATAAATAATATCTTCCGGTCTGCATACTTCCACCTACGCAACATTAACCGCCTCCGTCCCTCCCTTACCACTCACACTGCCTCCTTCCTTATCCGCAGCCTCATCACCCCCCGCCTTGACTACTGTAACTCCCTTCGTTTTGGCCTCCCTCAAAAATGCCTCCATAAACTTCAACTTCTTCAGAACTCAGCAGCTCGTGTCATCACCAGAACCCCGTCTTTTCATCATATAACCCCTGTCCTTCAGAAGCTCCATCGGCTTCCAGTTCAATTCAGAATACAATTTGAAATCCTTCTGCACAATTTCAAAGCCATCCATAACCTTGCTCCTCCATTTCTATCTGAACTCCTTCACATCGCCCCCCCCCCCCC
>NC_048426.1:6645452-6682386 GCF_013103735.1 Etheostoma cragini
CTTTTCTGTTCCCTGTATCTGTCTTTTATTGTCTGTAAAGCGACCTTGAGTGCTTAGAAAGGCGCTGTTAAATAAAATGTATTATTATAATTATTATGGCAATGATGGAAAATGTCACCCACTGCAACAGTGTGGCTTTTTTTTGTGTGTTTTAATAAAACTAATTTTAGAAAAAAACAGAGGTCTGGCACAGGGGGTTATGCTAAAGAAGGCTTTAGCTTCTGTTAGATATGGAATTTATATAGGATTGATACAGACATTTTATGAGTGATTAAATGTAAAACTGTCCTCGGGGTATTTCCCAGTCTGTCTATTTCAGTTCCCTCTCATTGGTCTGTCCATAATCTATAAATATGTCCATTTACGTGATGACGTATTACTGAGGCGTCCCACAACAGGATCAACACAAACGCCAACTGACTAGACTACTAGAGAGAAACGAAGGACTCACAACTGAAGAACCTTTCACAGCCAACTCATAGTATAAGACGATTGACACCTTTAATACTGTGAGATGCTTATGTAGCTGTATATACCACGTTGCTGGTGTCGACGGCGCTGATATAACTAAATAAGTACTGTTAAAATACACTTGGAGGACCCCGTAACTCGGGTAAGCAGTTTCTAGAAGCTATTAGCTAACTTAGCTAACGTAGGCTAACAAAGTTTAGCTTCTAATGCTAACTGGATGGCCATGTTGTTGATGTTCTTATGTTTAACTTAAAAGTGTTCTGACTTATTAATTTAAACATTTCCGTACGCAGTTATCGTGAAAACAACTTTTTTACAGTAAGTCAGACTATGGCGATATTGCTGCCGCCAAGGCTAAAATGTTAATACTGTTAGAGCCGGTTGTGCTGTGTTTGTGTTTTTAGCTGTTTGCTAACTTGCCATATATGCTTAAATAACTCAACTAGCTGTTGGTTGCCATGGTTGCAAATACTTCAAAAATAGCGCTCTTGTGTGGCTTTGCGGTTTGGACTAAAATATAGTTTGGTGTTTTGTTCAGCCAGAATTATCCTGCAAATCCCTTAATAATAAGAAGGGGGCTAATGATTCAGAGGCATTTACCTCGTGGGTCTGTTGGCCGCGGAGAGGCAAACCGTTTGCATAAGATATTGAAACTCACCAAAAGGCGAGGGGTCAGGTTTGTCCTGAGGTTCTGGAACAACCGGTGTGACCATGAAACCCAAGAGCGGTGTTGTGAAAGGTTGCTGAACAGCCTAAAGATGTGGTAAACATGCACAGAGAGAGAGAGCATGTGTGAGGCTTAAATTACAGAATAGTTTTAAGTCTCACGTGTGTTATGCCGGAGTGTTGCATTAATGTTCATGGGATGATGTAACACCATGCTTTGTTCCAGATGACTGATTCCTAAACATGTTTGCCATTGCATGTATTTGGTTTCTTAAGACTTATGAAATAACTATATTTTCGTTGACTTTGTTTCAGGGTTGACCACTTTGCCTCTATTCCCTGCACGAACCAATTTGGGCAAGAAGCAATACAGTAGGAAAGAAATGGAGAGCCTGCACTCCCACTGCCTTAAATGCATCAACAGAAGATGCATGGTAAGACCAGAGAAGGATGTTTGCTGCAACCTCATCGGCTGTCCTCTTGTCTGTGGGGCAGTTTTTCACTCATGCAAACTAGAGGAACACCATCTACTGTGTCCATATGAACGTCTGCCATGCCTTAACAGCGTGTTTGGCTGCCCTTTCACTATTACAAGGATCAAAATGGCACAACACCTTGAGACGTGCCCAGCAAGTATAGTGTGTTGTACTATGGAGTGGAATCGCTGGCCTGTAAGCTATACTGATCGCAAGTCTTATGAAAACTTGAGCAAAGACTTTGATGAAGTGGAGCAGCTAGACATGGCCTTGGCTCTGCAGGATCAGAGGATGTTGTTGGAGTCTCTAAAGGTCACAACCACTGTGTCAAGGAATGGAGATAAGGAAGCAGGTGAAAGTGACAAAATGGCCACAGCATCAAGTCTACCGGAGACCGTGTTGGGTAATGTAACAGTGGCAATGGACGAGGCACCGTATAATGGGTTGTATAGAGCCTCAGTAGAGACAAGCAGAAGTTTAGCAGCAGCCTTGGACATCATTGCTAATGTCAAGGATATTGATGTAATTGTTGGAAATTTAAACGGGGAAAAGACTGTTAAGAATGGAGCACTCCACAATGGAGAAAATGGAGATAGTCAGAATGTCTGTGTTGCAGAGGGTGGGAAGAATGTAAATATGCAGGAGAATGACTCTGATTCAGAGTGTGAGCTTGGTGCAGTAGGTGGAGTAGATTGCGCAGTCGGGACAGATGGAGAAGAGGATTGTATCAGCTGGGCAGAAGAAACTGATTTTGTTGATGGTTTTTTTGAAGAGAAGGAAGACCTTATCGCGGAGCCAATAAATGATTCCAACCTTGTCTGGCCACAGATGCCTCAGAATGACATGGCTGTCGTAGCACTGGAACCTCCTGTGCCCCAAATAGCTCCAGTTCCGCATCCAATGCCATTCCTGCTGTCTGATCACGTGAGAAATAACTTCTTACAACACTTACCTACTGAACTCAGGTATAGATGTTTAGAGCGTAAACTACAGAATGTGGAAGTTCTTAGAGGAATAAGTATGTTTACATTTAATGGACGTCGGGCTCTGCTGTCAGACCCTTACTTGTTTCGAGCAAAGATGGAGGACAAGTCAGTAGACACGTCTGACCTGGAGGTAGCAGATGACCCCATGGGCCTCCACGGCATTGACCTCATCACTGCAGCTTTGCTCTTTTGCCTCGGCGACTCTCCAGGTGGCAGGGGCATCTCAGACAGCAGGTTTGTCGACGGCTACCACATTGACTTTGGTACTCAGACATTCTCATTCCCTTCAGCCATTCTTGCAACCAACACCATGGTGGGAGATATTGCTTCTGCCTCAGCCTGCGATCACGCCAGCCCACAGCTCTCCAATCCAAGCCCCTTCCACACGCTCAGGCTGGACCTGGTGCTCGAATGTGTGGCTCGATACCAAACAAAGCAGCGCTCCATGTTCACATTTGTGTGTGGGCAGCTGTTCCGGCGGGATGAGTTCTCGTCTCATTTCAAAAACGTTCACGGGGATATTCACGCCGGACTCAATGGCTGGATGGAGCAGCGCTGCCCCTTGGCCTACTATGGCTGCACCTACTCCCAAAGACGGTTCTGCCCGTCTGTACAGGGCTTCAGAATCATCCACGACCGGCACCTTGGCTCCTTTGGGGTTAAGCCTGGTTTGCCCTTAAAGACGGGGGACAACCTTCCAAGAAAAACCTGCCGCTTTGACTCTCGGTACGATCAGTTCAGCAGCCTTCCGTTTGAAGTGTTGCAACATGTAGCAAGCTTCCTGGACAGCTTTAGCTTGTGCCAACTGTCCAGAGTGTCACACACCATGAGGGATGTGTGTGCCAGTCTGCTCCAGATGCGTGGCATGGTCGTCCTGCTGTGGGAGAAGAAACGGCGTCCTGATGGGTCAACTTCATGGCAGATCACAGACAAGGTTAGTTATTTGTTTTGCTATTTAAAAAAAAAACATTTGATAACCTTCTATACTTGTTTCCTTTGTGTAACTATGGTTAAAAGAACTGTCACAGCATGTGACGAAATAGAATGATTCTCTGTTTGTCATTTAGGTGTGGCGATTCAGCACAGCTTTTGGTACTGTGAATGAGTGGAAGTTCGCCAACATCGCCAGCATGGCCGACCACCTCAAGAAGTGCAAGTTCAATATGATTTCCCGTCGGGAAGAGGCAATCCCGCTGCCATGCATGTGTTTCACCAGAGAGCTCACAAAGGAAGGAAGGTGTTTACGCTCAGTTCTAAAACCAGTAGCATAAGGGATTTTAAAAGATGAGGTCATCTTATGGACTTTCCTGAGACCATAAGAACTCCAATACGTGTGTATTTTCCTCCAGTGTTTACAGACATTAGTCTCTTCCAACCTCAAAATGATAACTCCTGGTTGGACGTTACAAACTGTTGGTTGTTCTTTGCTTCACAGTGAAAAGTGTCCCCACTCCCCTAAATAAGACAAAGCCAGTAATGGGTCGATTTATACGCATGTGCTGCAATCACAGATCGGGACTGTAAACAAGCAAATACAATTGCTCGCCTTGTATCGTCCACTCGGATGGATTTAATAATACTAGTGTACTAAAGTTGTAACCTTATCTGCTCCGACATTGTGAAACTAGCTAGATGTTTTGATATAGAATTTTTTTATTTTTATATCAAAAAGTCAATACTCTGTTACAACAGGGGTAAGCGTACAGCCTTAATTTATCATGAGGTTGTTGGAACATCTCAGTGAGATTTCTCTGCTGCTTCCAGCTGGAACAGTTTACTGGTATCTTGCACAGTTTTGTATCTAATCCTGATACCTAGAGTGACCACATTTGTACTGCTTAGACCTCGTAGCTTTCATGGCTTTAATTCTACATTCTTAGACTGACCAAACATCTGTGGTAGCGGTGCAGAATGTATGCCACTTTACAGGATGGTCATACTTTATTCACTGTGGGTGTGGATTTTTTTGTTGACCAGCATGTCACCATCATGTTTGGTGTTTTAAATGTAGTGTGTTTTGTGGTTTGGCACATTTAACGCAGTAATAAAAGGTGGTCCATCTTCCTTTTCTCATCACACTGACTATTCAGGTGAGAGATGAAGTAACACTATTGACCAGCCAAACGGCAGTGCATTTTTAGCTGTGCTTGGCTTGTGGTTTGTTCTACCAGCTACTTTAACAAGTAACCAGCAATTGTTTGTAGGTTTCATACAAAAATCTAAATGTAGAATGTAAAATGATGAATGTACTCAGTAACTATAAGACTCCATCAGTGACTGGTTAGCTTGGTTTGTCTCCCTCAGTGTCAGACCTCATTAAATCCTGCAGGCCAGGTTTTAAGAAATGTCACAGGCACACACTTCCCTCCAGTATTGAGCATCACTAATTATGTTCTCTTCATTGTTTATCACGGTTGTATGTTTCTGTCATATGTCCGCTGTGTTCAAATGTTGGCGTCTCAGGGTTGTGCTGTAAAGCTGTGTCGCGCAGTCAATTGTGCTGAGAACAATATGAAGACTTGTCAGCTACTTGATTTTGTGGTCTTAGAAAAAGTGACTGGTGTACCACTCAGTATTATAATATCAGTGTGTTGCAGTGCTGGACTAACAAATTACATGTTTGTCATCCGTCAGCGCCGTGTTTATAACCGAGTAACTGAAATAGGTTGTCAGTAGAAATGCTGCTTGAATCTTCTTTGGAGTGCTCAGACTTGCTCAACGCATTTTTTAAATTATAATTTTGTTTGGGATGAAGAAATAAGGTCTGACAACACATTACAAAATGACATGTTTTACTCCCATTATGTGAGAAAATCAAATGTTTTGCAATGTGGATTAGAAATTGGTCGACAATGTCACCAAATGGTAATCGATTACTGTTAGGAATTGAGTGGATATTCCTTTGAGGAATTTGTGTGATTTTATTGTTTTTATATATTTTTTAAAGTTTGATGTAAAGCCCAAGCGGTGACGGAACTAAGCTCTTTTTACTCTAATAAGTCCCAATTCCCGTTTGGTTCATTTCTTATTTTTTTTGTACTGGTACTTTTATTTTGAAGAAAACAATCCTGCCTCTGTAATGTTTAGATTTGTATTAGAAGTATTGATTTGCACATGAAGGCATGTACTGTACAATTTGAATTCTAATGCTGAGGGATTCTCTTAGCTCAAGTAGCAGGAACTTTACTCCCTGATGTTTTGCATGTGAGTTTGATGTCTTTGAAAAATGTTCAACTGTAAACACATTTATACAGATTATATATCTCAGGCACAGTGGATCGGTGTAGTACATTAGTCCTTTTTTTTTTAAAACTTGTGTCGTAATGAACATTGAGCCAGATCTGATCACTTGCCCTCATTCTTCAGGTTTAGTGGGTGGATTGGAACGGAGGACCTGAGCTGATCAGTGTTCTATTGAGGTTCATGCAACATTAAGACAAATGGATTGCAGGAACACCTGGAGTGTATCAACGTTTTATCAGCATTTTAACATTTGTTTTCACTCTTAATAAGTGTATTTTTCACCAAAATATGCCAGCTTCATTTGTTTGACTTCTGAAGCATTTTAATAAAGAGACTCTCCGTTTTTAAAAGTGGATTGTTTTGTCACCTTTTTTTATTGCAGCGGTTCTCAACCATGTGCCTTCAAGGCCAAAAACACAGGTCTCCTGTTTCACAGTGCTTTGTTTCACCATAACTCACTAATAGGTTTACATTGGAGTGTTACCGGAAAGCTTCCTGGTTAAGTAGAACTTGCAGAAAAGTAGCTTGTGTCCATCCAAGCCTGTATTTAGGTCAGTTTTAGAATAATTTAAATGAAGGAAAAGTATGCGGATATAATCCCAACTAAAACTTGGATTGGAATAGCAACAATTCAACCTTACTGGGTCTTCAACAGGCCAAGGACCAATATGACAAAACTGAGATATGCATAGCAAAAAAACTCATTAACTCATGTTAAAAATATCCAACACACAATTTAAAAACATTCAAGCTTCCCTAAAAATAAAATTGCATCATTGGTTCCACCTGTTTACAGCTAGATGGCGCCAGACCCTCATAATTGAACCAAAACAGATTCTGTCCAGACTAACATGTTCTCTCCACTGTGATGAATCAGCATGTGCCTAGCTGCTTTCTTCTTTTTCTTTTTTAATTTTTTTTTAATGTAAATTAACTCACAAAAAAGACTGAATCAGTTTTTAAGCATAACCTACTAATACCAGCCTATTCTTGTGTAATTGACACCTTTTTCAGATAAATGTGTTCTGTGTTTCTTATTGTGTTTATATTGGGTCAAGAATCAGATTATGCATTCAAACAAGCCCTGTTGATTTAACGCCGATACGGAGCCTATACTGCCTTTATTAACCCAAAAAGCCCTTAATGCACACGAAACTAAATTACATTACCTGCTATCAGCTGAGTTGAAATCATTATGAAAGTCCATTAGCCTACTTTAATTGTCTGCAGGTGGGTGTTACGTAGCTAAATTAGCTTAAACGACGAACATATGCTAACTGTAATTGTAAAACAAGATTTAGAGCCAGAAAAGGAACAGTTGTGTTTACATTTCGACAATAATCAGATTATGCATTCAAATAGGCCCTATTGATTTAACGCCGAGGTACCTACTACCTTTATTAACCCCCAAAAAGCCCCTAATGCACACGGGACTACATTGCATCTTCAGCTTAACGCCGAGATACAGTACGCAGGGCAATGTACTTATGTGTAAATGTATTTACCCCAAAATATACGGGTACAGTTAGAAAACTAAAGTGCATTACCTGGTTTACCATCTGAATTGGAGTGTGTGTTTCCTCTCTCGGTTTCTAAACGTCCATTACTTTCTTAATGGTCTCAGGTGCGTGTCCTCTTTGCAACTTTAGAGCCACAAAACGAGCCTGAAAATCGTCCCCAGATACTGTGACTGTGCTACATGTAACATGCTCGGAAAGGGCTGGTGTGAAAGTTAAACACAACAACGTATAGTCACATATCATCTGCCAGGGCCACATCAAAGCTTTTAACACACATGAACGTAAATTGCATTTGAATTCCTCATATTCATTACGTCACATTCAATGTATCATCATCATCGTACAAGCCAATATAATAATATTTGATAATAACATCCACTGATATGCTACCAGGAGTTGGGTTCGAACCCAAGAAAAGGTTAATCTCAAACCCAGCGCCCTACCTACTCAGCTATCGTTAATTACATCACGGTTCGATACCCATGTCGTGTCATATATGTCCAACAGGTAGGTCTACCTGGGTAAAGTTATGACGCCATAGTGTCACTCTGCCAGTAACTGCCCACCACAAACCACACCGCACTGCTGAGGAAGTAGCCTACAGCATTTCAACACAGAGCAGTTAGTATGAAAACACCCACTGGTGCCTACAGTATGAAGAGGGATGATGGTCTCAGAGCCTCTCTGCTTAATGCTTCAGTTTCATGGGTGGTGACTGGGAATCCCCCAGTGGGCGATGGACTGCCACACACAGGAAAATAAAGGTCTTTTGAATTTCACTATCATTACACTCACAGGACAATGAATTATGCTTGCTGTGCAAACAGACAGTAGCCTGCACTGACCAGATTCATTTCCCATTCTCTATTGACTACCTAAACAAACACCCATGTACACATTGATTCTGGCGTCCTTTTGTATGGAACAATCTGAGAAAAAACCTGCCGGATGACGCAAATCTGATTGACTTTGACCGTGTGCCAGTGATGGGCAAGAACAGTGAAGCCACAGGAAAGCATGTGATTGAAGATGACATTGTTTAATCTCCGAAAAGTGGAGGCAATAAGAGTGTGTTCTTTCATTTGAAGTAACAAATCTTGAGAAACACAAAGCCCTGGCTTACAAACTATCTATGGGGGTGGCCGACATGTAGTTGCACATGTAGTTGCACATGTAGTTGCACATGTAGTTGCACCATCCACACAGATCTATCTCGCCTGCCCAGCTAACCACACTCACAGTCCGGGCTGTGAGTGTTGTTTATGTCTTAAGACTTGTTAAGCAACGGCTGTACTAAGAAAAAGACCTACTTCAAGTTCCAGTTTACAGAGTAGCTACATTTCAGGCTGAGAAAGCTATAGTTTATATGCTTATTTACATTACTTAAATTATCTTAATTATAACATTTCAAAGTTTAAAGCTGAACGTTAAAAGACAAAGCTGAGATGTATGCATTGAATTAAAGATGTGTTTAAAGTTATCATGCAAATGCTTTTCTCAGTAACAATCAGGAAATGTAACACCCGTGTCTCACTGTATACATTTATAAATGGCCGAGCGTGTGGTGTGAAAAGCTGACTGATCTAATCACAATGTCTCATGACATGGAGGGAAAAAAATGACACGGATGCTGTCTTAGTTGCAGCAAGGGCAGCAACAACAAAAGAGTTTCTTGCATGGATTGTTTTTCTTGTATTTCACAGCCTTCTTGATCTGAACTGTGGCCTTGACAACATAGTCCTGAGTTGCACCTACATTTGCTTCTATGTTGTCCAGCATGTAGCCCTGCTCCTCCACCAGCTGGGCCATCTGGAAGAAAAGCTCATGAATGTCCCTGATGCGGCCCTCCAGCTCCAGCAGCTCTTTGTGCCGGTTCTCGATCTCATTGAGAGCAGATCTGGCAGTCCTTCCCTCCAGGAGGAGATTATCAGAGAAGACATTCCACTTGCCCGTCTCGATCATCTCATCAATCTGCTCCCTGCTCACCTCCTTGCCCATGATCTCCGCTTGCCTCTGGATGCGGGTCTTGCAGTTCTCCCTCTGGACCATCTCAGCCTCGTTGTACTCAGATATGGCCTCGTGGAAGGCGTTGTTTAGAGAAACACACTGTGAACGCACCACGCGAGCCAAAGCTGATGTATGCCCGTGCTCCCCCTCAAGCTCTTTGCTCAGCCTCCCCAGCTTCTCCAGCCGAGCGTAAATGGCCTCCCCTTTGGCCTTGATGTCCCGTCCGAGTGCGTTGGAGTCCCGTTTGATGCTGCTGATCCTCCGAACAGACGTGAGGAACCTGGTGTTCTGCTTCCCAAGACGCTTCACGTCCATTTTGAGCAGCAGAATCTCCTTCCTCAATGCCTGGGCCTCTTTGTAGATGCTGTCCATCACATCCTCTCCCTCAAACACAATGGTGTGTAGCTCCAGTTCCTCAGCCTTGTCCTCCTGGCCATCCTCAGGCCTGTCCTCTCCCACAAGCTTGGTCTGCAGCTCACCCAGTCGGTCCCTCATCTCACCTGTGAGAGGAGTCAGCAGCCTTTACTAAACTCTGATATCAAAATAGTTTTGAGATAAATTCACATTTTGAGAAATCTGTTTATGTGTTTTCTGATAGAGAGGTAGATGGGAAGATTGATACAACTCTAATATGTGTCAGTTAACTATAACAGCCAGCAGCCAGTTAGCTTAGCTAAGCTTAGCGCAAAGACTGGAAATGGGGAAACAGCTAGTCTGTCCTATGTTTGTCTAAAGGTGACAAAATCCACCTGCCAGCACGTCTAAAGCTTGTTATTCAACACATGATTTATGTATATTTTGTTTGTTTAACTCAACACAAAAAAAACTAAGTGTAAAACAAAAAAATGTAAACCAAATAAAGTCATCTTAACGGTGTTGAATCTCTCAGACTAGTTCTTGGCTTTCACTGAGGTTTTTTAACATTAATGTCCTGCCTATGGTCCCCGTGTCTAGAAATGGTGATACGTGTAAACCGAGCCCGGGTATCCGGCTGTGCAGATAGCCCAATCTGGAATCTTGCCCCTTATGACCTCATAAGACCACTAAGGTCTGTATAAAAGAGACTTCAGATACAGTATTAGGGGACCACTATATAAAAGAGACTTCAGATACAGTATTAGGGGACCA
Source organism: Etheostoma cragini (assembly GCF_013103735.1). Lineage (NCBI taxonomy): Eukaryota > Metazoa > Chordata > Actinopteri > Perciformes > Percidae > Etheostoma > Etheostoma cragini. Next base: position 6,655,950 of record NC_048426.1, read on the forward strand.
CTAAGGTCTATATAAAAGAGACTTCAGATACAGTATTAGAGGACCACTAAGGTCTATATAAAAGAGACTTGAGATACAGTATTAGAGGACCACTAAGGTCTATATAAAAGAGACTTGAGATACAGTATTAGGGGACCACTAAGGTCTATATAAAAGCTTTCAAAGAGCACCATGTCATGGGACCTTTAAGTCAAATATCTGTCTTCCACCACTGGTTTTATCCTGTTTCACTGGAAAATGTAAACCCACCCTTCTCATGCTGGATGGTTAATAGATGTCATGTTAAATTATTTAAAAAAAGCTGATAATTTCTGAAACATATGAACACATATACACATTTATCCCTGTATCTTGTCAATAAGCTGTATCAACATATTTCTATGAGCATGTGTAATTGATTTCATTTTATATTGTAATTGCTGTGCTTTACCGTTTTACATTTTAAATAAGGTGTTTTCAAAAGGGAAGAAACACTGGGCACTATACTGAGTTTTACTTTGTGCATGTCCATGACACTTTTAGGCCTAAAAAATTCAATCAACACAGATAGATCAGTATCTGTTTAAACTCCTCAAGAAAATACAGATACTTTACTTCCTCAGCTGTGACGCCTGAATTCATCGCAGATAGAAATTATAATTACAGAAGTTATTTCCTACCATGACGAACTGTTACTTTAGTGGGATTCATGTTTAACAAAAGGAAATACATCCCATGAACAAGCCCTAAAGCGTCATTGGCCCTAACAAGAGAAAACCATGATGGAAAAGAACTTGATAACATTAACAAGCTGTTATAAATCTGTAGCGAGTTATGAATCGATTATATGAATCCATAAATCTCATATAAGGAGATAAGACAATACAGGCGGAGCAGCCTTCACATACCTTACTGTTATCCGCTGGCGGTCCTACACAATTAATTCCGCTAAAGCAGAAGAAGCGACCACGGAAAGACTTATTTCCTCTTTTTCTCTCCGTTTTATTATCACATTTCAACATGTAGCGAATTATCTCTAGTGTCTTCAGGTCGCATCTCGCAGTCACACACACTGCAGCCCGCGGCAGGCACTAACGCGGAAGATAACGCCTTCTTCCCCCCCCACGTTTCTCACACACACACACACACACACACACACACACACACACACACACACACACACACACACACACACACACACACTAGTGTTGGTCTATGAAGGAGGGGATCCATCGCACTCATCTTACACTCTAAGAAATATCTGTAAATTAACAGTTGTATGAGTGTAAATTTTAACAGAAATTGTCCCTTGTACGTGATTCACAGCTGTTGATTTAAAATATGACGGAAAGTGTTACGTTTTCTTTTTTTCCATACCAGACAGTTATTTAATTAAAAACTTCTGTTTTTTAATCAAGGTAGAAAGTCCGGGTAATGAGCTGTCAGTACTGTTTCTGGTATTTTAGGGCTTTATTTCTTAGAGTGCGCATAAAGGATCTTCAAGTACTTTTTACACTTTGTGAGGGCTCGACCCATTTACTGTCAGGATGAAACACCAGAGACACAAACTAGCCCCTAGCATGATAACAGGACTAACAACAGCAGGTGACAGCAAGCTAACAAAATAGTCTCACAAGACCCATATGGTGGCTGAAAGTAAAAGTACCACACTGTGAATCTGTTACAAGTAAAAGTCATGCATTGGAAATATTACTTTAGTACACGTATGTATCATCAACTAAATGTAGGCTGCTTAAAGCACTGAAAGCAAAAGTACTCATAATGCTGAAAAATCAACTGTCAAATAGTTGTACTGAAGTAAAAAGTACAACACCTCAAATCTGTACATAAGTAAAGTATTTGAATGACTGTACTCAGTTACATTTCCCCGCTGGCTTTTGATCCACGTTCATCAGCAGGTGGAGCCTCAATGGTCATGTTCAGATCTTACCTTTTTTATTCAGCACTTTGAAGCTGTAGCTGTTTCTCAAAGATTTTCATTTAATAAAACGTCTGTTAAATTACAAAAGGAGGTAACGCAGGTAACACAGTGGGGATTGAGCCCAAAGTTTGCGATATTTATACACTATCGGTCCAAAGTTTGAGATCACTTAGAAATTTACATTGCACTCAATTATACAGATCAGTTGCATTGTTTTGTTTTTTTAACCTGGGCAGCAGTTTTCAGATTACAATATGTGTTTTCATAATTACAAAAGGGTTCTACAATGTCTTATGACCTCATAAGGGGCAAGATTCCAGATCAGCCCATCTGAGCTTTCATTTTCTCAAAAGGTAGAGCAGGACACCCAGGGCTCGGTTTACACCCATCGCCTATTCTAGCCACTGGGGGACCATAGGCAGGCTGGGGGGACTCTTAGTGTAAAAGATTCTTAAAGTGAAATTTTCATGCCATGGGACCTTTAAGGGATTTAAACTTTAAGGACTTCCTGTCCATGTTTGTTTGAAGGTTTGAAGTTCAGTCTTGACCTTGGACACAACAGTTACCCTACTAGACATACTGTAGATGGTTGCTAATATTGTGTTTACCTACACCTTCTATACCTATCTTAAACCAGTGCAATTCAGTTTGAATATCACTAAATTTTACAATGATCAAAAGGTCCAGAACAGCTTTTAAGTGGAAATTCAATTTCAAAACAGTTTTTGAAGAAACTGGTGATTTATAAAAGCATCTTATGGGTTGTTCCTTTAGTTTGTAGTGCAGCTTTCATCACGTGGACCCGTGGACTGGATCCGAGGCCTCATCAGACCCCAATGTTAAAACATGGACAGCAGCAACAAATCAGCTTCTTGAAGGGGTTGCTTTAACCAAATGTTGAGGCTCTATCCAGCTGTACTACTGCATCCTGAATGATCACTTCAGTATTTTGGACCCTTTTGTGGATGTTTTCAACAGCCCCAGATCCAGTTCTGCTCTGAGAGCACTCATCATGTGCAGCCGCTGCAGCGCAGCTTCTCCTCTACGTTTAATATCCACGCCGATTGCATTGGAGTCCCGCTCTGTCTCAGCGGGGTGTGAGATCTTGTTTAAGATCTCGTTCTGGATCTGTTGGATCTCCAGACGTACCTGTTGGGCCTCCATAAAGGTCTGGGTCAGGAGGATGGGATGCTGTTGCTGTCTCATGAACTGACAAATGGTCCTGCTCCACTGAGCTCTGAGCTGAGTCACTCTGCACCTGATGGAGGGGCCTCAGCCTGTCTCTCATGTCTGGAAGGAAACATGACACAAAAGACAACAAGAGAAGAGATTTTGATTTATTTGTGTTGGTGGGTGAGAGAATCTCTCCATCATGTTTGTAAAGCAGTAGTCTCACACTGCTAGACCGTCCTCCACAGCGCTGCTAAGGAGGGTCTGGCGTGTCCACACAGCATTGTGGGTTGGGAGGAAAACATCTTCTGGTTTATTGGTATTTCTTTAAATAAGTAGGTAAGTAGGTAAAGTTTAATTGTATATCTCTTAACACAGACAGAGTCACACAGGGCTTCACAGGCAAAATAAATACATTAAAACAGATCAACAGTCATAAAAAGCACAATAAATTGCTGTAACACACAAAAGCATAAATACAAAACAATACAGTCAACAATGTGGCTAAATAAACTGACTAAAAAGGTCTTTAGCTGTTAAACCAATCGTCATAGGGCGCTATGCTCCGGACAGAGCTACGGTGCCGCTGCAAAATAGCCTCGGGAAGGAAGTTGTTATGGTGGAATGTTTGAACGGTCAAAAGTTCTTTCAGTCTTGCAACAGAAACCTCAGACTGGTCTAGCTAGCTGTCTGGATTTACCCTGCAGAGACCTGAGGAGCAGCTAACCAGAGTCCTCGGAAATCCACCGGAGTTTAAAATTCCAATTCAAGCCGAAAAGAGTGACATCCGGCTGAACCTCCGGCGGCACCAGAGCAATCCCAGAAATGGAATGTCATGGATATCGACTAGTAAAGCAGGGATTCCCAGGCTGGGAGTAAGGAAGTGGTCTTCAGTTAAAGTTTAGAGGAAAACACTTAGCTAGAGATTAGAATAAGAAAGAAGGTTAAACAAACAACAACTAAAAGCAGAAGTAAGAAGACAGAGCGATTGGCTGCAACACACAAGCTTGTACTTGCTTTTGTTTTAAACATTCCTGAGCATGACTGAAGATGTCAAACGCGCCTGGACTCATCAAGCACACAACAATCCAAACATGTTGTAGTTGATATGTGTAGCTGTAGCTTTACGCGTTTTCTCCCTCTCAGTATATCTCAGTGTGATCTTAAACGAATGCTCTTTATCTGCCGGGACATTTGATCTCCCTTCAGAACTCACCAAACAAGTTTTCAGGCTTAAAAATATAGAATAAAAAGTATTTCAGAATGCATGTAATTTATCTGCTTTCAAGTAGGTGGAGACAATTGGAATTTAAGTGTTTTAACAAAAGGAAGTTATGAACCAGTAGCACTAGGAAGTCTGAAACAAAGACCCCAACATCCCAACAAACATACAGCAGAAATCGAATTTTATATGATTTAATCTCACAAATACATTGATTGATGCACTTTGTGTAGGCATGTTGTATTTTATTGTCTTGTATATATGTCTTGCTACAAAAACCAATTATACTTCTGAGACAAATCCAGTTGAAAAGTTTTTCAGTTTTTTCAATATTTACGACACTTTTCCACATGACTGAGTGTAAAGAGGCCTCAAGTTAACGTTTTCTTGCCTTTTTCAGGTTTTCTTTAAACTTTAAATGCCATCTCAGGCAAGCCTAAACAGTATGAAATATGTGAACTTCTAATGAGAGAATCAACATACCTTACTCAGCTGGCTGTTCATCTGTAGATGCAGTTTGTGGTTTCCTTCAAGCTGATCATTGAAAATGGTAATTCAGTCCATGAGGCAGCGTGACAACTGTAAAAATGGGGAATCATTTTTAAATCATGTTATCCACCTTCGCTTACACACCTGTTAATTAGGAAACCGTTTTAGAAACACTCTGCATTCCTGTTATGTAACATGGAGACCTGAAGGGACGTACAGTACGGTGAAGCTCGAGGATTCATCATAAAGTCAAAGTCAAAGTCTGCTTTATTGTCATTTCTTCACATGTCAAAACATACAAAGAAATCGAAATTGCGTTTCCCTCTATCCCACGGTGACAAGACATTTATAACAAATTTGGTCCACAGACAAACATAACATTTAAGTAAACAACATAAAAAGTAAAAATAAGAAGATATATACAATGAGGAAAATAAGAGCAGCGAAATTTGTGTTAAAAATGTGCAATTATGCATACTGTCGACAGTCTATGTAATGTGCAAAAAGACAGGCGGTAGCATAGTGGTGCTGGTTATGTAAGAGCAGCAGAAATGTGTTCTCAAGTGTTTTCAGGACAACTGAAACATAAAGATGACGACTGATCTGCTTTGTCTTTACATATTTCTATATTGTCAGGTCATCTGTCACCGACAGGGGCTTGAGAAAGTTTTCTTACCCATGCTAAAGTTTAAAAAGAGGAATAAAAGAAAATCTTTTGGAAATTGATCTTAATGCCTTAATAAAAAAAAATCTAGGAAACTCCAACCTTTTAAGGACAGCAATTTCATTGTGAAACAAATCATTTATTGTAAAAAAATAAATATTTTAATTTCAAAGGCCAAGAGAACTTCATCAGGATTTATAGTATCCTGATCCATGAAATAACTGGCCTTTAAAAATAAAAATGTGCCTGCTTCTATGGGAATTTAACATGGGGGGGTGTATACTTACGCCCCCTGTATTTTAAGGAAGAACATTTATTTATATTTAATACATTATTCATTCACAAAGAAAATTGATGTCCTTAAAAGGTTGGACTTTCCTAAGTATTGTGAATTAAGGCATTAAGATACATTTCCAAAAGATGTTTTTTTTCTACCTCTTTTTAATTAACTTTAGCATGGGTGTGTAAAGTTTCTCAAGCCACTGTAAGTGCACTATTGTTTTTGATCAATTTCTAAGTGGTTTTAATATGTCTAACAACACATAAGGCGATGAGACTAACGTTATGTCCACTAAGATAACAGACAGAAGTCAAGCTGACAGTGGACATCCAAAGCAGGAGGAAAATAAAGAGGAAGCATTTCAGATACGTTATCTCCCAAAGGGGGGGGGGGGAGACACATGAAGTGCTCATGTGATAACAAATGAAGCAGTCTTGCAGACGTGTTCAGTCGATAATCTCACACCCTTTCATTTCAGTTCCATAAAATGTAATCTCACCAAAGACTTGTGAAACCCAAAACAGTCAGGTGATGATTATAAGTCATGCAGCCAGAAAAAGAAGTCTATTTAAAAGGAAAACGGACTCAGTTGATGCGTAGGAAGCTGTGAGAAGAAACAGTCATATCCACAGCCAGCAGTGGTTTTGCGTGTGATTAAGAAATTCCACCCGACCTCCCTGAGTTTGAGTCACACTGGCTTGGTTTCTCAAAGGGAGTTTTTTTGAGCAAAGTTGATGTGTAACTAAGCTGTAGATGCACTCTCCTCCAGTGTGGATCCGAGACTTGATTCTGAAGAGAAGAAGATTAACATGAATGATGATTAAACATCCCCCCAAAACCACAATACAACAGAATGTAAAATGTAGTATTTCAGTTCCATTTATTCCCCTCACCTTAGGACTCGGTGTGTTACTACCGTTTACCTGGTTACTACTATTCCAAGGGGGAAAAACTTTGACAGATATATTTGATAGATATCTGTCATTAACTTCTCAATCCTTAACACTAAACATAGTTAAAGTTCCAGGTTAAATCACTAAAGGATGCTTTTATAGTTTTAAGAAAATAGCTCGGTCAGTGTGACTGCTCCTAAATTTCTCAATGAAATAATTTTATTCTACAGAGAAAGGAGATTACAGATTTGAGTGTTGTAAAGAAATTATATTGTACAGAGAGAGAGAGAAAGAGAGAGAGAGAGAGAGAGAGAGAGAGAGAGAGAGAGAGAGAGACAGAGAGAGAGAGAGAGAGAGAGTTCTTAGTCTGAAATCCTGAAATCTTATTTAAAAACAGGAGTATTTATTTTGTCCAGCAGATGTCAGTGAAACAACAGTATTTTCTGTGACTTGCTTTTTATGAACTTCTCCATTCTTCTCTCTTCCATGCATTAGTTCGTCTTAACAAAGCCCGAGTAACAAGGTTGTTCAGGTGGAAATGTCTTATCAACTGCAACTAAGAGATGATTCTTTGGCTGTGGTTGCCTTTCAAATCATACCTATATGCCCTAAAAGGCAGAAGAAGAAAGAAAAAACATCTGTTAATTGAAAAACCAACACAATCAAAGGCTGTGAGCTTAACTACAACAACTTGGTACCTACATGCATTCCTTTACATTTAAACTATTTTGAAATACAGAGACAATGACGTACTAAAACAAAAATATGAAAGGAACAAGCATGCCACTGTTCCCAGAATGTTTTTAACATGAAAAAGTTTTCATTAATTTTGTCATCTTTATTTATTGCAAACTTTCCTGATTTTCCATTTCAGCGCAAATCTAATGATTTTCAGCAACAAACACGACCCTAACAACATTACAAGTTGATAAGTCTCGCTAAAATCGAGTTATCTCTTTGCAGTCAGCTGGTTCTGGTTTGAGCAGAATGTTATTTATCGATACACATGAGTTTCACATGTACAACTGCCTATCTAACATGTGCCTTGTATCACAAGTTCAAAACTACCAGACTGAGATGCAGCAACACTGGGAAACGGTTCATTGGGAATGTGCCAGGAATGTTTCCTTAATGAAAGACTGTAAATCTGCTAAACATGAGGACAAAGGGCTATTTGCTTCACTTGGAAACTTTAAAGTGGGCCATTTTTGCTTTGGATATCCCTCCAGCATTCCAGATTAGAAGAGTTTAACCTGTTTATTCTACAGTGTCACCAAAGAAAAATCAAATTACATGTTCAAGGCTACACTGAAGAGGGTCAGAAGAGCACTATCTTCTTGTTTTTTGCATTTTCCCTGCTTCCCTCTTTTCACCGGTCTTGAAACGTTCCTCTAAACATTGTCGGAGTGATTGGAAAGGAAGTTGATTTGTAAGTCTACAAAAGGAAATGGATATCCTTGGATCTATCTCACTCATGTAACTTTGAAAATTAAAGTATTTAAATGTATTCATAGCTGTCACATTTGATTTTGAAGATTATCTCTGCATCACAGCATGCTTAATCTGCGTAAGGCTTTTTTTAAATTCTCTTTTTCTGTTGGAAAATTGATTTTGTTCTCAAACACATCATCTGCTACCGCAAACTCTGCTGGCCTTCGGCCTTTGGCTCACCTGGTGCAGTGTGTGCCCCATGTGGGCTGGGTCCTTGACAGCGGCCTGGGTTTTAGGTTTGACCTGCGACCCTTTGCGGCGTGTCATCCCCGCCCTCCCATCTCTCTCTCGCTCCCCCTTTCCTGTCTATCTATCCTTACCACTGTCTAACAATATGATTGTCTAATCAAACTCTGCTGGCTTTTAAGTTTTCTCTTCCAACTTCCAAGAGATTTTAACCAAGCGTAAAAAAGGAACCATTCATCCAATATGAATGTCAGGAGAGGACTGACATTTGATGTTGTGACATTACCAGGTACAAAAAAAGGACACGGACACACTCGCAGACAGACTCAGTGAGACCACTCTCATGGTTTATCACATTACATTGCATCAGGCCTCAGGAGTTAGGTTACTGTAATCAGTGGAGAAAACATCAGCTGTTTCCAGTTACTCAAAGTTGTGACTCTAATTAATTAAGTAATTTGGCTTCAGATTTAGGTTCACATAATAGCACCTGTGTCTCAGAGCATCTGACCCAATTAACATAAATGTCCGTCATGAGGTTGGAGACGTTTCTCTGCTCTGAGATTTCCCAAGGTCTCACGTTGCTCAGCTTTGGTGACACAACGCTGTTGTTTTAAGTAGGTCTGTCCTGTTAGATATGGAGGGGGTAGGGATCCACCGATGGTATACTGGGACTTCTTATGCTGGACTGTTGCTTCACTCTAATGTGGCTTTGTTATACACAGGATATTAAAGTGTATTTGGCTACAGAGTAATACCATTGAGCTGTTAGAGACTTAAAAACTCACTATATTGGGAAAGATATCTCTTCTTTAAACTGAGACAGAACTTCCTTGACTAAAAATATAAAATGCTCGGATTAAATGATGACTAACATATAGACAAAAAGATGGGGAAATGTTAGTAAAAATATAGCTACATATCTCTGCTGACAGGAAAACAGTAGCAGGTAGTGTTAAGCTCCTTCAAATACCACTATATCACCTAAAATGAGTTGGCTGAGCTCTAGACTGAGGCCTTTGCTTTACTACCTTTGCACTAAGGCTGTCTTGGAACCAAAACTTAATAAAATTGTAGAAATTCTCATAGAAAATGCAGGTTAAACGATAATGGAGCAGACTACTTGCAAAATGCGTGGCTGTGCTGATGTTGGCACACAATGGATGATATTACTGAGCTGAAAAACACAGGAAATAGCAGCAGGCAGAGATTTTAAAGGTTTTCAGAACTTCAAAACAAAAATTGTGCCTGACAAAATGAAATTTGGACACAGAAAAGTACTAGACGGATAAAAAATGAAAAGAAAAGCATGAAATGATGAGTTTGAAAATGATGTAAATCGTGTGCTATGGCCATCTCAACCCAACTGAAAACCTATGGTAGAAGAAGTATTTAGGTTGTTTACTTTTGTAAAAGTATTAATATCACATTGTAAAAATACTGTTAGTAAAAGTCCTGCATTGAAAATGTTACTTGACTAAGTATGTAAGTATCATCAGGAAAAAGTACTCAATGAAGAAAAATCATTTTTGAATCCGGAAACGATCCAAACAGTTCTATTATCCAACTACGTGTTTAATCTCTCATCATTTCAACTGGAGTAGGAGGCCTGTATATTCTTGAATAGTTTAGAAATAAAACATTGTATTTTATAGACTACATGTGTTTTGTGTGCAAACATCTTAATTTGCAAAGTAACTAGTATCTAAAGCTGTCTGATTATTGTAGTGGAGTGAAAAGTACAATATTTCTTTCTGATATATAGCGGAGTAGAAGTAGAAAAGTACCTCCAATTTGTACATATGTACTGTACTTGAGTAAATGTACTTAGTTAAATTCCACCAGTGAACCTATGGCAGACTGTGGACTGATGTGTTAGACTGCATCGTTTACTATTGCTTTAAACTGTTGACCATGTCTATCTATGATTTACAAAATTCTCAATTTGATTCAGTGCGTTATATTTGTGTCTCAATTCAATCCATTTTAGGTACTCAAAAAGGCCTTACATACTTCCTTATACGGTATATCCCTTTTTTTTAAATAGAAGATTAATAGATAATATGGGATTCAATCGAGTTTTTGAGAACCATAGACAGTATATGAAATGGACCAACAGACCCCGTTGTTCTGGACAGAGACCAGTAAAGGAAAACAGAAGCACTTTTCCGACGATGGCTAGGCGTTACTACCCAGCCTCCAACTGAGCTTGACGACGTAGTGCTGACGTGGGCAACCTGTCTGAAAGTTGTAAGTCTTCTGGTAGCTGTGCAAGAGAAATCCCGATCATTCCTAATCAGCAGAGACGGAGAGCGTATGTATAAGTTAGGAGATAACATAGACACAGGCTAATTACTGCTAACTAACATGCTAGTTAACGTTAGTAAGTAAACTTAAAACAGTTAATGTGTGTCAAAACTGCCTGCGAGCCTCTCCAACTATACGATGATTTCTCTGCTGTGCGACAGAAAGTTGCTTGGTTATGACACAATCGTTAGCCTATTTTTACTAAATCTCTGCTACGGAACCATAACGTGAAGTACAAGGTAATGGAGCCTTTTATACATTGTTGTGTTTCTTCAGAAATAAACAACGGACAAAAAGAGTTTTTAAACACTTCAGAGGTAAAGTTCTTCACTGTCAAAGTGACGACAAAATGAATGGCAGTCGATGGAATGCTAATGGCCGGCGATGGCTCGGTAGCCTAAGGTTCTCCCCATAGCAGCTAGCTTTCAGGATGCTCGCTTATCCATTGCCAAGAACCACATGTGATGCCAATAACCAATATGTAAGCACAACAACCACAACGCTCTGTTCCTCCAGAGACTTTGAGCAGAACTTTAAGCAGAAAGAGTTCGACCTGTCTCAATTTAATCTCCAAATTTAGTTGGGAGTACAATTTGAAAAGTAAACTTTTGGAAACTAAATCAACTACATTTTCACACTTGGGTGTCCTTAAATTACTCGTAAAGATACATAAACATAGAATATCCAAATACTTTGTTTTGAAGGAAGATATTGCAGAACATTACAGGAACGCGTCTTCTTAATTTCTACATATTAAGAAATAATTGTACTTTTCAAAGTGTTCAAATATTCGACTTGTATGTTTAATAGCTCACAGTTTAACAGATCCCTGATTTGATGTATAGCAGCGAATTCTCATAAGGCCCCCTAAAACAACAAAGATCCCATGATTCTTCTTCTGTCATGTTGTGATAAAGATCAGGCCTCACTGGCCAAGAACTGGACAAATGTCCTTTGTTCCCAGCAAGGACAACAGCAGATTAACACATTAATCCATGAGACCGAGCAAGATCCGGCAGCATCAACAACAAGTTTCCCCTTTAATGAGGAGACGTGACAGAGCGATTAAAGGAATTTGCTCGTTTATTTGTCAGACGTGAAAAGATGAAGTTCAAGCTTCACAGGAGAGGTTTTAGATGCTGATCAATACACAATATGTGCATGAACGAAACAAATGGAGATTAAGAGGTTCACTTTCTTTATGATCAAGATTATTTACTTAGTTTTTTCCCATTATGCTCTTTGTTTTAGGACTTTTAATCACATAAACTGATTTTCAATCAGCAATTTCCCAGTCTGGCAACAATTCAGTCCATGTTAACGTGCTTTGACAGTTTTAATTTTATGGGAAATAACTAAAGACTTTTTAAATATAAATGGTCAACAATAATAAAAGCTATAGATAACACGGCAGTCTAGCCCTTTTTAAGTCAGTTTGCACCAACCTTAAAAAACAACTGCCCTGTTGCAGCTGCATTCTATTTCCAATGAAAAGATATTTTTCAATCTTTATCATAGGCTACTTAGTATTTCAGTGCTGTTACTTCTAACATAGCTGAGCACTGAGGTGAACGTGCACGCGCGTGTTGCTGGGACTCGCTTCAGTCATCTGAGGACGCGCTGAGTGTTCTCTGCAGGTTGTTTTTTTTGTTTTGATGCAGCTGGAGGCGTGCCGGGCCGGTCCAGTCCGGGCCGGTCCAGGCTCATAGGCTTCATGTGATCCTGCAGGGAGGTGTTTGGCTAAAAGACTTTCTCCACATCCAGGCTGCAGCATTTCGGAGCTAACCCGTCTCTCTCACGGAGCTACCGGATTGCTTGTTTTCAGTGCACCTTTAGGATATTTCCATCTGGCTCATTCCGGAGAGTGACGCGCTGCAGTTCCGATCATGGGAGACGCTCAGTCTGCGCCTCGGGAGGGCGAGGAGGGTGCAGCGGCTGAGGGGGAGAGCGAAAAAGTGGATGATGCTCAGACTGAGCAGAATATTGAAGACAAGGTATCATCTTATTTTCCTCAGGTCCAGATTGCTGACATAGGCTTACTGCAGACAACTACCACGTTTACAAAACTTATCTATCATTTTTTTCCATCCTCCTATCACTGCATTGATGATTTTCAGTAACTGCAGCAACAATTATTTGGTATAAAGCCTCCTATATTTCCAAAACTGTGTTACAAAAATGCTGAGACTGGAATTTGTTGTTGTCAGTGCAGGTGCTGCTTGCCAACACGTCCATTAACCCCCAAGAAAGAAAACATGACCCATTTGATGGAATGCCATTGATCCCATCCAGCTTAATTTATTCAGGTGCAGAATAAAGCCGTTACTAATAAATTCAGAGTAAAGAAAGAAGTTGTTAAACATGTGTGCTACTTAATTCTTATTTCGTCAAAGTTTAGGAATCACGAATGCCCCCTTGGTGATTCACTTTTGCTATATGGTAGTATGAGGCTAACACAGTCGGAGTTGTTGGTGCCTTTCTGAAAACCCTGTTTTAATGTTTTCTTGAAGCAGCATCGGTTTGCCTTTACGGTAGATGAAAGAAAACAGTGGGGTGGAATAATGACCTTTCATTCTTAGAGGAACCTCAGTGAAGCCCAGGGGAGAGATGGAATTTCCCCTTTGCTGCACTCTGCAGAAGGCAACATTGATTACTTGTGTACAAATGATCACTGGTTCATGCAGAGCAGGATGTACAGTGGCTTGAGAAAGTTTACACACCCATGCTGAAGTTGATAAAAAAAAAAGAGAAATAAAAAAAAGACATATTTTTGGAAATTGATCTTAATGCCTTAATCCAACCTTTTAAGCACACCAATTTTCTTTGTGAATGAATAATGTATCGTAAAAATTCTTCCTTAAAATATAGGGGCATAAGTATACACACCCCTGTGTTAAATTCCCATAGAGGCAGGCACATTTCTATTTTTAAAGGCCAGTTATTTCATGGATCAGGATAATCTGCATCCTAATATAGTCCCCCCCCACACACACACATCATACCCTTCACTATACCTAGATAATTGCATGGTTTTATTGCAGTTAGATAATAGCTGGTTTGATTTGCATTGAGAGATGATTTTATGAAAAGTTCCCCATGCCAATATGTAGGTATGGTGAAGGGTATGTGAGGATATGGGGGGGATCCATTAAAAAAAGGTCCTTTCAAATTAAAATCTGCCTGCCTCTATGGGAATTTAACATAGGGGTGTGTATACTTATGCTCCCTCTATTTTAAGGAAATACATTTATTTATTTACAATACATTATTCATTCACAAAGAAAATTGGTTTCCTTAAAAGGGTGGATTTTCCTAAGTTTTTTGAATAAAGGCATTAAGTTCAATTTCCAAAAGATGATTTTTTATTGCTCTTTTCAATCAACTTTAGCAAGGGTGTGTAAACTTTCTCAAGCCACTGTAAGTTAGACAGCACTGTACTGTGAGAATGAAAACAATGTAGCTAATGTCTTATGAGCTATAATCATGAGACTGTGGTGTTTTAATAGCAACTTTAACCTTTGTGACTTGGGTGATTACATTAGGGTGGAATGCTTAGTAAGCCACTGTTACAAGAGGTCATTTAATTTCATATGTGGTCTAACATGACTTACGGTCTTTGATTTTTGGCATTGGCATGTTTAAATTTAGAGTTTAGCATTTAAGGAAGCTGGTTCTTGTGTCTCAGAAAATTTAACCTATAGGCTACATTATAGCTAACATATTTAAAAAGAATAAAATGTCATCGACAAAGGCCATATAAGCCACCAAAATACCACCTATGCCTGATTCATAAAAAAACATTACACACAAAAGTGTGCATCACTACACTAAGTGTATCATGCTGTGCAAAACATGGAAAAACTGTCTGGAAATAAATCTTTATCAATTACTTTATCAATGTCCAACAAGTCTTAGCAGGTATAGACAGGTGCCACACAACACCAACAGCTATTTGTATAGATCCTTTAATTATGTTGTTTTTCCACAGTAGTGCTCAGGCATTTTTGAGTAATCTCGCTCACAGATTTAAGATTTAGATAATTAGGGTTGTCTAACTGTAAGACTACCATCACACCCACACAACAGCGACTTGACTGTGTTGTTTGAATATAAAATAGGACTTTGGAGCCCCAGTTAATCAAAGATTGAAATTGTTTCATGGAAGTACAAATTCTGTTGGATTTATTTAGATTTTTCTAAAGCTATCAGCATCAGAGAAAATGGTTGCTGCTATACTTATTACTATTAGAAACTAGAACATGTTTAGAATGAACTGCTAAAAGATGAGAAAGGGATTTTCCACCTTCCACACAATCTAATATTTGCCTCTATGTTTTGCGCTTTGTTTCAGCCTCTTGAAAAAAATGGGCAGATCTCTGAGATCAATGGAAAAGCAGACGGCTCTATGGCAGAAGTTAATGGTCACTGTGAGGATGAGATTGATGCAGAGGGTAGGTACTCTATTACTGCTTATTGACAGACAATGTAAGCCTTATTTCAACAGACACACAGAGATGGGGACTTGAGTTTCAGACTCGATTCACACTTAAGTTGCACACACAGAATTCAGACTTGACTCGAGACTCCTCCTTAAAAGACTTCAGACTCAACCTTAAGGTGCAGGACTTGTGAACAATCTTCATGTTTGGGAAGCGCCCTCCTTGCGTAACCTATAACCGGCCTATGTAACACGTAGTCCAAACATGTTGACCACACCGGCAGCTGCTGTACCATTGGTCATAAGCTTTGAATTTAAATGAGCTTTTGTTTATTTACCAAACTTGTGGTAATAGATTTATGTAATCATTTACGTCCCGCTGGCAGCAAACGTTGAATTCTTTATATATAGCTATGCAGTGTTCTAAGTAGGGCTGCAGGGTATGAGGAAAATATGCAATAACATTGTTGAATATCGCAATATTACTTGTGATAAACAGATATTAAAGTGTACTCAATTCTCCATTTCTGCTGCTTGCAATATTCTGCTACGCAAATTGAGAATTGAATTGGATATAAAAGCCACCCCTAAAAAGAATGAGTGTTTCTTTTTAAAGTGTAATTTTCTACCAATGTTTTCTTTCAACTAACACAAACATTCGAATGTCTATTACAACATGTCGCAGCCTTTGCGATGTGTATATTACGTCAGTTGATATTGCAATAAGGATAAAAAACGATACATTGTGCAGCCCTAGTTATAAGCAGCCTGGAATAAAAAAACAGAAGGTCATACAACACTTTTTATAACCACAAGAGACTTAACTTGACTTGAATTGAACTCTAGTTCTGAGACTTGCGACTTGACTTGAACTCTAACTCTGAGACTTGAAACTTGAACTGAACTCTAGCTCTGAGACTTGACTTGAACGCTAGCTTAAAGACTTGAGACATGAATTCTAGCTCTAAGACTTGACTTGAACTCTAGCTCTGAGACTTGACTTGAATTCTAGCTCTGAGACTTGTTAGCTGACCCATAACTTGTTAGATTTCAGCTGATAGTTTAATCTCCTTCTTTTACAGTTCATGCAATACAAGTGTTTTAATATTTCACTTATTTCCTGGTTTAGCTATCCTTTCAACAGACGAAGAGGTTTCTGAAACAGAAAAGCCACTTAAAGAAGAAGAAACACCATTAAATGTTGAAATTAATGAAAAGGAATCACTCAATGAAGCTGATGCTAACGAAGATGTACCCCTGGACATTATTGAAATGGATGCAAAGCATAATGACATCAATAAAGGTTTTAGAAGATTTTTCAGAAACATTGGTTTGAACATGACAATAAAGAGGGGCTCAGGTGAAATAGCAACAGATGTGCCTGATGAGACCAACAAAGGAGGACCAAACAGAGCAGAAGATGTTGAGCATACCACAAAAGAAAAAACAAGTGATAACGCTGAACAGAAGACTGATGAGAACATTGGACAGGAGACTTATGATAATGATTCAACAACATGTCCTACCCTGACAGACGTTACATCAGACATTCTAGAAAATGCAGAGGAGAAAACAGAAGAAACCAAAGACGAAGTTGAATCTGATAATGTAGCTGCAGCAATGACTTCAATTCTAGGAGAACATGCACAACAGGATTCCACACCTAAAGAAGAGTCAAATTCCACATCTCCATATAGCCGGGAAGAAGAAGTGGTTGTATCTCCAATTAAAAGATTTTTTAAAACTGGAATATTTTCTGGCCTACGGAAGAAAAAGAAGCCTGCAGAAGATGAGACAACTGACAAAGAACCGGAAAACAAGGGAGCAAAGGAGGCCGAAGAGACGAGAGAACAAACTGTACAAGAGAAACAACAGGATTTAGAGGAGATTAGTCTAGGTGTTGAGGCAGCTGCAATTGAGGCAGAACATAAAGAAAATATACTTAAAGGGGAGATCCTGTCTGCATTATCAGCTCAGGTGGTTGATGCATCTGCCATAGATCCATCAATCATCATTGTCAGTGAGCCTGAAATTCTGAGTTCTCAAGAGAAGGACAAGGTTCAAGCAAGTCCTCTTAAAAGGCTGCTGTCAGGGTCTAGTTTAAAGAAACTATCCAAAAAGCAAAGAGGAAGGAAATCAAGTGATGCAAAGCTGTCTGATTCTGGAGAACATGTTTCAGATCAGCTCTTATCATCTACCGGGTCAGCTGAGAATCCGAAAGAAGAAGGTTGTGCACAACAGTCTGCAGAGGCAGTAGAAGAAGAGGATGGTGCATGGGCTTCCTTCAAAAAACTTATGACTCCAAAAAAGCGTATAAAGAGATCCTCTTTAAGTAATGAAGAGACACAAATCCCAGGTTCAGTAGAAGAAACAAAACCAAGTGAAGGAGGGCAAATATCAGACCTCAGCACAGAAGAAGGCAAAAAACGAAAAGACTCGTCTGTTTCATGGGAATCTGTTTTGTGTGGATCCGGCAGGAGAAGAAGCCGAAAAACTTCAGACTCTGAGGACGAACCACTTCAAATTGATAAGCAAGATGGTGGATCTAAACATGGTACAGAAATGGCCCTAGAAAGTTCTAATGAAGTCAATGAAATGTTAGCCTATTCCCCCAAAGAAGCAGGAAGTCCTTCAGAGGGTGATGGAGTGTCAACATGGAAATCACTGAAAAGACTTGTCACCCCAAAAAAGAAAGCCATGGATGAGGATGAAAGCAAAGATCATGTTCAATCTGATGAAGTTACTCAAGATGAGTACTCCTTTTCAATAAAGAAACTCCTACCAAAACGAAAAAAGAGGAAGACTGCCGAAAAGCAAGACCAAGTATCTTCAGATGAAGCTGATAAGGACGTAGCTTCAGGTGATGAAGACTCTGAGACACCAGCTGTGATTCCATTGTCTGAGTTTGATACAGTAGAGACTGAGGTTCAAATACAAACACAGGCAGACATAGAAAGTCATATACCCAAGGAAGGAGGACATGAACTCCAGCAAGACCTTCTAGATCAGATGGCTGAATCAGTCCTAACATGTGACATCCTGCAAACTGAAGTAAAGAAAGTCCAAGACAATGCTGTTTCTTTAGAAAATCAGGCATCTAAAACCCTGGCTACAAATGAAGAACCTGCTGATTTTACAGAATCAATCAGTAAACAACAACTAAGTGACATCCCAGAGGAGGCCACTCCAGCTTCAGCCACTGAGGAGGCAGCTAGAGATGACACCATAGCAGAGGACCTGATAGAGATCACATCTGAGGCCATTACTGCACCAGAACCATTAGACATTACCGTGGCAGATGAAACTGAGATGATCTCTGCAGTTTCCCAGTTGACTTCAGAGTCCTCAAAAACATCTGGCAATACAACACCAGTACCAGCAGAATATGACTTTAAGGAAACAGATGTGCTCCTGTATCAGGTTGTTAAAACAATTTCCATAAGCCCAAACACAGTTCCAGTATGCTCAAATGAGCCAAGATCTGAAAGAATAGCGGTTTCTGTTTCAAATCAAATACTCGAAACATCTGAAAAAGAACAGCCAACAATCCTGGAAATACACCGAAGATTAGATGCAACTACCATTAACACAAGTCTAAATGTTGAAGAAATGGACGCAATTAATGAACTTGCAGCTACCTATGAAACAGAAAGCATGTTTGAAGTCAATGACTCCTATTCCGCAGAGATTGTATCTGAAGTTCTAACTGAAGAGTTTCACACTGCTGAAATGACTGTAGATGAAGTAAATGAGGTCAACAATACACATCAAGAAGATAGCCTTAAGGAATTAGAAAGTATTGATGAGAGCCATCATCTGTTTGATTGCCCATCTGAGATAAATGCAGCTGTGTCTAAAGATATATTATCTGAAGGTGACGGAATTGGTCCAGATGAAGTTTCTCTAGTTAAGGCACATCAAGCTAAACCAAAGGCCCCAAAAATTGATGCTGATTCAGCTGCTACAGTAGCACATACAACCAAGGATGGGGCTATGGAGCAGGAAGTCCAAACTGTGACAGAAAAGAAAGATCAGATCATGCACAATAGCCCGGATCAAATTCAAGTTAAGGATAAATATCGAGCAATAATATTGGAGGACATCCCAGCCGCCAAAACATTTACATATGAACTCAAAGAAGAAACAGTGCCTCTAACTGAAGTCAACATGGAGCCAGAAAAGGAAGATGAAATAGTAATAGATGCCAAAACTGGAAATGTTAACGTAACAGAAGCACTTGACACTGTGCAAGCCTCCACATTAAGGGAGGGCAGTGTTCAGTCAGGAAAGGAGGAAGTAACATCCGAGGACATTCCACTAACAGAAACAGTTACAGACCCCAAAAAAAAAAAAAAACAGACAGAGGAGCATCTCACTCAAGTCAAAGTTGAACCAGAAAACAAAGAACTAAAAGCAAATGCTGTCAAAACTGAACATGTTCAAGAACCACAAACTGTTCAAGAAGACACATTCTCTTCAGAAGAGAGCAGTGTTCAGTCACTTGAAAAAGAGATAACAGAGGACTTTCCGGAAGCAGAAACAGTTACAGATGAACGTAAAGAGGAAACAATACTTCTCACTGAAGAGACACTTGAGCCAGTGAATACTGCCAAAACTGAACATGTTCAAGAACCAGAGGTAATTCAAGCTACACAAGTAGCCACATTAGATTCAGAGGTCGGTAGCTGTCTATCACTTGAAAAGGAAGTAATACCAGAAAATATCCCAGCAGTGGAAATAGTTCAAGATGAACCCAAGCAGGAAACAGAAGTAAGGGCTGGGCCAGAAGAATTACTACCAATGGAAGCTGCAAAAACTGAACATGTTCAAAAACCAGAAGGGGTCAGTGGTCCGTCATTTGAAAAAGAGGTTGTATCAGAGGACGTTCCAGAAGCAAAAATTACAGATAAACTGAAAGAGGAAACAATACTTCTCCCTGATGAGAAACTTGAGCCATTGGAAGCTTCCAAAACTGAAAATGTTCCAGAAACAGAGTTATTACCTACTAAACAAGTAGCCAAATTTGATTCAGAGGTGGGTAGCTGTTTATCAACTGAAAAGGAAGTAATATTAGAGGATATCCCAGCAGTGGAAACAGTTACAGATGAACTCAAACAGGAAACTCAAGTAAGGGCTGAGCCAGAAGAAAAACTACAAATGGATGCAGCCAAAACTCAACATGTTCAAGAACCAGAAGGGGTCAGAGGTTGGTCACTTGAAAAAGAGGTCAAATCAGAGGACATTCCAGAAGCAACAATTACAGATAAACTGAAGGAGGAAACAATACTTCTCACTGAAGAGAAACTTGAGCCAGTGGAGACTTCCAAAACTGAAAATGTTCAAGAACCAGGAGAAGTATTAGAAGCTGTTCAAGCACATGCATTAGATTCTGAGCAGAGCAGCGCTCAGTTACTTGAAGAGGATGTTCCTGAAGCAACAACTACAGGAGAACTTAAAAAGGAAACAATACTTCTCACTACACAAAACCTTGAGCCAGTGGATGCTCCTAAAACTGAACATGTTCAAAAACCAGAGTTATTACAAGATGGTGAAGCAGACACATTACATTCAGAGGTGGGTCTCTGTCCATCACTTGAAAAGGAAGCAATTGAGGATATCCCAGCAGTGGAAATAGTTACAGATAAACCCAAACAGGAAATTAAAGTAAGGGCTGAGCCAGAAGAAAAACTACCAATAGATGCTGCCAAAACTCGACATGTTCAAGAACCAGAAGGGGTCAATGGTCTATCATTTGAAGAAGAGGTCATATCAGAAATATCAGTGGACGTTCCGGAAGCAGCAAAAGATACAGATGAACCTAAAGAGGAAACAATAATTTTCAGTGAAGACAAACTTCAGCAAGTGGATGTTTCCAAAACTGAATGTGTTCAAGAACCAGAGTTATTTCAAGCTGTACAAGGAACCATAAGAAATTCAGAGGCGGGTAGCTGTTTATCACTTGAAAAGAACGTAATACCGGAGGATATCCCAGCAGTGGAAAGAGTTACACATGAACTCAAACAGGAAACAGAAGTAAAGGCTGAGCCAGAAGAAAAACTAACAATGGATGCTGCGAAAACTCAACATGTTCAAGTACCAGAAGGAGTCAGTGGTCTATCACTTGAAAAAGATGTCCTATCTGAGGACTTTGCAGAAACTGTAAGAATTACAGATGAACCTAAAGAGAAAACAATACCTCTCACTGAAGAGAAACTTGAGCCATTGGAAGCTTCCCAAACTGAACATGTTCATGAAGCAGAGTTATTACCTACTACACAAGTAACCACATTAGATTCCAAGGTGGGTAGCTGTTTATCACTTGAAAAGGAAGTAATTGAGGATATCCAAGCAGTGGAAACAGTTACAGATGAACCCAAACAGGAAACTGAAGTAAGGGCTGAGCCAGAAGAAAAACTACCAATGGATGCTGCAAAAACTCAACATGATAAAGAACCAGAAGGGGTCAGTGGTCAGTCACTTGAAGAAGAGGTCATATCAGAGGAGGTTCCAGAAGCAGCACTAATTACAAATGAACCTAAAGAGGAAACAATACTTCTCACTGAAGCCAAACTTGAGCCTATGGAGGCTTCCGAAACTGAACATGTTCAAGAACCAGAGTTATTTCAAGCTGTACAAAAGGCCATAATAAATTCAGAGGCGGGTAGCTGTTTATCACTTGAAAAGAAAGTAATACCAGAGGATACCCCAGCAGCGGAAACAGTTACAGATGAACCCAAACAGGAAACAGAAGTAAGGGCTGAGCCAGAAGAAAAACTACTAATGGATGCTGCGAAAACTCAACAAGTTCAAGAACCAGAAGGGGTCAATGGTCAGTCACTTGAAGAAGAGGTCATATCAGAGGTTGTTCCAGAAGCAGAAGCAATTAAAGGTGAACCAAAAGAGGAAACCGCACTTCTCACTGAAGTAAAGTTTGAGCCAGTGGAGGCTTCCCAAACAGAACATGTTCAAGAACCAGGAGAAGTATTCGTAGCTGTTCAAGCACCAGCGTTAGATTCTGAGCAGAGCAGTGTTCAATCACTTGACAAAGTGTTAATATCAAAAGATGATCCAGAAGCAACAGTTACAGGAGAACTTAAAGGGGAAACAATGCTTCTCAATAAAGAAAACCTTGAGCCAGTGGATGCTGCTAAAACTGAACATGTCCGAGAACCAGAATTATTTCAAGCTGTACAAGGAGCCAAAATTAATTCAGAGGCGGGTAGTTGTTTATCACTTGAAAAGGAAGTATTACCAGAGGATATCCCAGCAGTGGAAACAGTTACAGATGAACCCAAACAGGAAATAGAAGTAAGGCCTGAGCCGGAAGAAAAACAACCAATGGATACTACAAGAATTCAACATTTTCAAGAACCAGAAGAGAGCAGTGGTCAGTCACTTGAAAAAGAGGTCCTATCTGAGGATGTTCCAGAAGCAGAAACAATTACAGATCAACCAAAAGAGGAATCCACACTTCTCACTGAAGTCAAGTTTGAGCCAGTGGAGGCTTCTCAAACTGAACATGTTCAAGAACCACTAGAAGTATTAAAAGCTGTTCAAGCACCTGCATTAGCTTCTGAGCAGAGCAGTCTTCAATCACTTCACAAAGTGTTGATCTCCGAGGATGTTCCAGAAAAAACAGTTACAGGAGAACTTAAAGGGGAAACAATACTTCTCACTAAAGAAAACCTTGAGCCAGTGGATGCTGCTAAAACTGAACATGTTCAAAAAACAGAGTTATTACAAGCTGTGGAAGCAGCCACATTACATTCAGAGGTGGGTAGCTGCCTATCACTTGAAAATAAAGTAATATCAGGGGATATCCCAGCAGTCTTAACAGTTACAGATGAACCCAAACAGGAAACAGCAGTAAGGGCTGAGCCAGAAGAAAAACTACCAATGGATGCTGCCAAAACTCAACATGTTCAAGAACCAGAAGGGGTCAATGGTCACTCATTTGAAGTATTAGAAGCTATACAAGCAGCCACATTCATTTCAGGGGTTGATAGCCTTCTATTACTTAAAAAGGAAGTAATATTAGAGGATATTCCAGCGGTGGAAACTGTTACAAATGAACCCAAACAGGAAACTGAAGTGAGTGCTGAGCCAGAAGAAAAACTACCAATGGAAGCTGCCAAAACTGAACGTGTTAAAGAACCCGAAGTATCATTATCTAATGTCAAAGAAATTGTAACTGAAAGCAAAACTGAGGAAGGGACCTTATTACATGTGCATGTAGTCACAGAAAATATTGAGAGAGATACTGCTAAGGAACTTGAAAAGCAAATATTGTTGAAAGATGTTTCCAAACCAGACAATGTCAATGTCAGTATAGATGAAATTGACAGTGAAGTTGTGGCACAACTGGATCAGTCCTTAGAGATAAAAGAAGATCAGAAAAAAGTGAGCATAATACAACATCTTGGTGTTAAGCAGGAAAACCGCATCCCTGAAGACAAGTTACAAACATTAACAGCAGTTTGTGTATCTTCTGTTAATGAGGAAGAAAATAATGTTCTGGTCCTTGAAAAGACTGTATTTAATGAAGAAACCCCAGCACCTTGTGTTGACAATGTTGCAGTTACAAATAAACTCAAACATGAAGTGTATATCCGTACAGTGCAAGTCAGTGTAGAGGTAGAAAAAGAAAGAGCAATAAAGACTGCTGCAGTTGAGCATGCTGTACAGGCGCAACTAGTCACATGTAATCTCAAAGATGTCTCAGCTTCAACATCTGATGATCTGATAGAGAAAACATCAGCTGGTAATGAACTCTTGGTAGATAGAGGGACAAGTGAGCTATTGTTGAAGGAGGAAGTCAAGACTGCCACACCATCAGTGAAGAACGAGGACATTCACAGGGTTCACATGCAGGTAGTCGATGTCAATATAAAATCAGCAGAGACAATTGTGGACACAGTGCAGGAGGTAGAGGTAACCAAAGAAGTACCTGAATCAGTGGGTGATAACTTGGAACAAGAAGCTATAAAACAGCCAGATGCTGTGACAGAAGGGAGTGAGATGGTTGAAAGTGACACAAATGAAGTGGAGGATCAAAAAGTTATGGAGGATAATATTGCAACAGTCAAAGAAAGACAAGATGACGCGCCTTCTGTCATCAGCGATGTCTCTGCATCTGAACAGCAAGTGTCTGAAGATCTCAGGCAAACACCTGATATTCCAGCAAGTTTAGATTGCTCTATCCATGATCACACAGAGGATTTGGAGGAAACTAAAGCTAAACAGAAGACAAATGAAGCAGGTGTTACATCAAAAGAGGTCAAATCATCGTCTGAGGAACCGAGTCCTATTGCAACACTTGGTAACACTAAATTAGTAGCCCCCCAAAATACTGGAATAATCTCCTCAATAGGTAATGTGGAGTCCCCTTCAAGTCTTTCTTTTGAATTCAAACTTAATATACAGTTTGGACAAGCAAAAACAGCAACAGAGAGAATTGAACCTGTGAAAAAGACAGAATTGCCTGAAGTCAGAGTTCAGGCAGTAGAGGTAATAGAACCCGTAAAGCCAATAAATCTAACACAACAAGATGAAAGCCAGAAACAGACAGGGATAACAGATGTTGCTGTTCAGACAACAGAACCAGTGGCAAACTTAGATTCAACAGAAAGAGCTCAACCTCAACCTGTACTGCTGGACATTGGAATCCAAGCAATGAAAACAGTTGAACCCATAGAACAAATCAGATCAACAGAAAGAGTAACCTCCAGTGTCCAGGCAACAGAAACAATACAACCAGTAAGGCAAGCAGAGAAAGGAGACTTGTTAATGAGTCAGCCAGTACTCTCTGAAGCTTGTGAACAAGAAACAAAAGCAGAAACGGCTGTTAAACAAAACGAGGAGGAAAATGACCAGGATGAGTGGATGGATGCAGAGGAAGACATTTCCACTCAAGAGGAGACAGAGGTGTCTCTTCATAAGGTGGAGGAATTTCTTGAACTCTGGACAGAAAGCGAGCAAGTAGAAAAGGCAGGACTTGAAGATGAAGGTGAAATGGCTCCTAATTCCAAAACTGAGGATGAAGAAAGTCAACAGGAAATGCACAAAGCAGTAGGAACATGTGGAATTGAGAGTGATGATGAAGATTTTGCTTTTGCACTTGAACATTCTGAAACTCAAACTGCATGCATCACTACGATGGAACAGAATTAATTTCACTCAACTTCAGTGTCACTAACCGGTGAGATTCTCCCTTTGCTCTTGTTTTAGTGTAAGTTTTACAATATTTTGCCCGTTAATCAACTTGATCTTACACTGAAATCATGCACATTAACTGGAACATTTAAATTCCTTAATATCATGCTACATTTTTTTTCCTTTCAAGGTTGGACAATCAAAAAGGAAGCCTCAAGAAGTTTTCAAATAGCCATTAAAGAGTAGCACTGGCAGTGGTAGAAGAAAACAGGAAACAGCATTAGCTGCTTTTATTTGACATTATGTTCAACAAGAGATTTAACAATATTTACTGTTGAAACTTGTCTTGATTTTAGAGCTGCAAAGATTAATCAATTAGTTGCCAACTGTTAAATTAATTGCCAACTATTTTGATAATCGATAAATCAAGTCTTAACAACAAAGAAAAAAGCTTATGTTATTATCAGTAGTAGTATCATAATTATTACAAAGTGTGTGATTAATGACATCTGGCAAGTCAACTAGACAAGTGCTAGGCTTGGCTCAGGGGACATGTGGTGTGATTCTAACAGTTTGACAGTTAACTACATCCATTTTTTTCAAAGATGTAAGAGATGAATTTATATATCAAAGAGATTAATACCAGTTTTGTGCTTCAAATTAATTTTTGTAAGTATTAAAAAAAATGTTCATAATGTATATGTGACCCAGGCACAGGGCAACTGTTCATTTATCTTGACACACAAGGATGCTACTAGTAGGTTAGTATATGCCTTTACTATGTATCATCTTTGTTCATAAAGTGTTATATTATTCATTTGTTTTATTATTTTAGTTATTTTCCCACGGGATGTATGCAGGCAAAACTGGTGAATAGTGATGAACATACTAGTACTACTGCATATTGTCTTGTACATAATTACTTTTTAATGCTTTTAATGCTTATACAGGCAGAAATGTTTTTTCATCTACAAGAGTGTCTTCTGTGACAAGTTTAAAGAGCATGGGAGCACTGCATATCTTTGTTTTAAAAAAAAAATTATTAATTTTCACAATATGTCCTTTGAAGTTAAATTAATCTTCACATACATATTTATCATTAATATCAACTATATTCAACAGAGCCTTAAATAATGATGGCAGCTTAACCCATTCTGTTTATTTCCCAGCAGTTTGTGTGTAAGCCTCAGTGATCTTAAAGGTGATGACAGGCTCTTGTGTCAG
>NC_048426.1:6682396-6690026 GCF_013103735.1 Etheostoma cragini
CCCCCCCCCCCCCCCCTCCACACACAGTGGCTTGAGAAAGTTTACACACCCACATTAAAGTTGATTAAAAAGAGGACTAAAAAAAAACATATTTTGTAAATGGAACTGAATGCCTTAATACAAAAATATTAGGGAAATCCAACCTTTTAAGGAAACCAATTTTCTTAGTGAATGAATAATGTATTGTAAATAAATAAATAAATGTTCAGTTATTTCATGGATCAGGATACTATGCATCATGATAAAGTTCCCTTTGGCCTTTGGAAAAGCTGGTTTACTTGCACTGAGAGATGATTTTATGGAAAGTTCCCCATGCCAATGTCTATGTATGGAAAAGGGTATGTGATGATGTGGGGGGGCTATTTTGATTCCAAAGGCCAAGGGAACTTTATCAGGATGCACAGCATCCTGGATCCATGAAATAACTGGCCTTTAAAAATAAAAATCTGCCTGCCTTTATGGGAATTTAACATAGGGGTATGTGTACTTATTCCCCCTGTATTTTAAGGAAGTACCTTTATTTGTTTACACTATTCATTCACAAAGAATGAAAAGTGTCCTTAAAAGGTTGGATTTTCCGTTTTACTATTAAGGCATTAAGATCAATTTCCAAAAGATGTTTTCTTTTTTTTAATTCCTCTTTTTAATCAACTTTAGCATGGGTGTGTAAACTTTCTCAAGCCACTACGCACACACACACACGCGCAGACACACACACACACTTGTGAAAAATTCTTGCTGATCTGTGATGTTAACTAATAGCAAAATACATATGATAAACCTGAGTTATATGTTTATATATTTACCAAATAAAATATTATTCTATTTGAACAAATTCCTACCTGTATATTTCAAGTACTTCTTGTATTGCACATTCTTCCTGTATATTGAAACTTCGGGTGACCATAAGTTAGTTTTGGACATTCCACCGAACTAATAATTACTAAGTTGATATTTTACATGCAAACACTGAAACATAACTGACAAACATTTAAAACACTTTATTGCATCTTTTAACACAGAACTCACAGTTGAAGTTCTTGAACTTGATAATGATATTGTCACAAGAATCCCACATGTCGTAGGGAGTCTGTGTTCCTCTAAACACCACTATCTTTCACAATGAAAACAATTCATTGACATTTGGAAATGATGTAAAAATTAAATGTGCCTTGTACACATACATACAGCAAACAAAAGATTTCGGTATGCTCAGGTGATCCCAACAAGTCCACTGACCCGTAAGACATGATATTCAGCAAAACAGTAAAGAATTGAATAAAAAATGTATTAATGTAATATTTATGTCAGCGTCACGATTTCAGCTGACTCCAGAAAACATTGTAACATATCACTGCTATAGTACCTTTGCATAGTGCAGCATTCTTCCTCTGCGGCTCCAAGTGTCCTTTAACGATGTGTGCATTGTTGGAGTAGCAAATTAGAAGATCATTTTTGCAAGTTCAAACATAACCTATAAGAAAAACATTTAATAGCTGTAATGTTATCCAACTTAAAAAGGTTGTAAGCATTTTAACTGAAGAAACAGTCTAATAAAGTAAACAAGCCAAGTTATCTTACATAACTGTTATTACAATGGGAGAGTTCAGTGTCAGTTATCTACTGCCAAAGTCAGTTGAACAGGTGAAATGTGTTTTTCATAAGTTACTGTATGTCAGATAAAATCTTATGTGAAAACAGTTTGAAAAAGAGAAGAAAAGAAAAATTGGTTTTAGCAAGACTAGAAAACTCAAATATTATCTGTAATCTAATACGATATTTGACCCAGGAATAAACCTAAAAAAAAAAATAATAAAAAAAAAAAACTTTTAAAAAGAGCTGACAAAATTCAGGGAGAAATTTGTTGTTGTTAGACTAAACGTAGTGACTTTTCATTGACTAAAATGTAAAGTCAAGTAAAACTACTATACTAGTAATAACTATTAACAAATAATACATCAAAGTCTTGATTTCAAATATTTACTTCAAGTGAAGAGTCAAAAAGAGGGATCAGCACAACGCATTTAAATTGACTTTACATCTGTTAAGCAGGAGTTTTCATATACTATATAATGCTGATTATGGTAGTTTAATGAGTAATATTGCATCATATTTTCTCAGTGGTATTTTGTTGTGATGAAAATCTTCTCTGTCCGGTTAATGTAATAGTACAATGTTCTCTTCTGAAGTTGAAGAACACCATAGGTGAGTAGTAGTCCTTCTGTGAGTTATTTCAATGAGCCATACTGGAGGCCAAGCAAATGGACCTCTTCAAAGAGGCATGTTCTGAACAGGCACTGCATTAGTTAATTAAATAACTCAAGCGGACTAGCCAATTGTCCAACACTGGAAGATTGTTTGTAAGGTGTAGATGCTAGGTTTGTGTGATGAATCAATGTTAAAAACAAAGGGCACAGATGATCTCTTATATTTCCTTACCTCAATAGCAATGAGGATGATTATCATCCACTCCAACCTCAAGCTGTGCTTCTCACTGAGGTGGCTCCTCATCAGATCTGTCAGCTGTGTACAATGTTCCAGCTTCTCGTTCACAACCTAAAACACACAGAAAATGTTTCTAGATCAGGAACAAAGCATGTGCCACTTACAATTTGTATTTCAACTACGGTGAAACATTATTTTGTGGAGCAGCTTTATTTACATTGACTCTACGGTTGATGCTGAGGAACTGGCAGGTCTTATCGTAAAGTTTTTCCAGGTTTTCTCGGTCCCAGTAGAAATCAGGTGTGATGAGCAGGTCAGATCTCAGGTTTATACAGTGTCTGTCAGAGGAGGACGTAAAAACAAAGGCTTTAAACAGAGTCTGTCATCCTGAAGTATGAAAATACAACAGTAAACCTACAATACTTTTTGCAATTGCAAATACTTGATAGGATTTCTAAAAGCTTGAGTTGTTTAGACATAGTATGTTGACTGTAGAAACTGACATAACAATGAGTGGCAACTACAACAATATAAGAGTATGTCAAAACATTTCTGTTACTGATAACCTAGCAGACACAAACTGATTGACAAAAACAAATACAAATCTGAGGTTCAAAGCTGAAACCACTGGAAAGTGTTATCTCAATGTAAAAAAAAAGGAAGGGTTGCAGTTCCTTCTGGATTAAATGCTAATTTACCTTAATGTGAAAAGCTCGCCTATCTTCTTCATAACCTCTGCAGAGGACAACTTAACTCTTTTGCCAGACTTAAGTGTCTGAGGAAAAAAAAAAGATTAGGACATTAGCAGTAATGGGAGCACTGATGAATGATCTACCTTGCGCACAAACAACCAACCATTACATATAATCAATTATTCAGAATTTATTTGTGATTGCTGCTAAGTGTCCATTGTACCTCTGGAATGGTTTGAATTGACTCTACAAAGTTGTCTAAAAACACTTCCCATATCGCCAGCTTCACTGGAAAAGAAAGGACAAGTTGACACCTCTGAGAGGCTGAGAAGACTGCTACTACTTGTTGTATTGTTATGTGACATAACAATTCAAATCCTTGTGATTTATAGTTCTCACCTGACAAACATAGTGCATTTGAAAATGCAAATTTCTCCAGAACAGCTTCATGTTGATCCATCTTGTCATTCAGAATAAAGTTGCCGTGCTCAAGCTTTGTGTTTCCCCTGAAGAAGAAAGTATTTAATTAACAAAAACTAAAGAAAGTCTCAAAGTACAAATAAACAAAAAGAAGTGTGAGTGAGTGAAAATCAACATACTCTCCAACAGTGTAATTAATCTCCTCATTTTCCCAATGGACTAGTGCTACTTCATAGGGCTGGATCTCATGATGTTCCAATATTCTCATCACCCTTTTCAACTGTAAAGACAGAATAAAAAAAAAAAATCATTTACCGTATTCATATGCTACAGTCAAAAAATAAACAAGAATTACAGTTACTGAAATATTATACTTAATAAAATATATATAGTTTGGTTACCGTTTTCTCTTCAACATTCCAGAAAACGACAGAGCCTTCCCTTTAATTTTAGATAGAGAAAGTCAGAAACCCCTGTAACTAAGGTTGGGTATCTTTTAATTTTTTTAAACACTAATGCCATTACATACATACATACATACATACATACATACATACATACATACATTTGTAAAACAGACTACTTTATTTCTACCTGAAGAAGACCATTAGAGCGTCGTCGTCTGGTTTTGCAGCCATGTCCGTGCTTATCACCAGCACATTTGAGGCATCTGAAATTAAAACATGATTGTCATAAAATGTTTTATATGTTCCAAGCAGCATATATCAAATCTAACTCCCTGGAAAGTTGTACTCTACGAACAATTTTTTAACATCACCTCTTGGTAAATCCATCTCATGGAAGCCGTGGCTTACCAAGTCGTGGCAAAGTGTTGGCAAATGATACTGATCTGCTGTTGCAAAGGCAATACATTGCATCATATCCTACCGAGAAACAGTGGAAAAAAATAATCATTAAAACAAAAAGACATGTATAAATCAACACTTAATAAGATCAGTCATGCAGTTGACGACTGGCTGAATCACCTCGTCCACATTTAGGGAAGGCTGATTGGCTCTAGAAGGTTGTTTTGTTCTTGGTCCTTTGGGAACCCTTTTTCCAGGCACCGCTGCTGGTTTTAAACTTGGTTTTAACACTGACTTCACAAGATCGGGTGAATAAAAACGCTTCTGTCCACTTCCATATTTAGTCAGCATCCCAGGATGACACAACAAATTACTGGAAATACTTTTAAATCCAACTAAAGAAGGCAGAACCTGTCTTGTCTGTTGTTGGTGAAGAGTGTTGTGACAGATCCTTAGGCCAGACCAGTTAAAGTAAGTCCTGGTTTTGGATTCATACTGTGTTTGGATAGACTGGGAGAGACGGGCAGAGGCACAGATGAAGACTGGTTTCCTTTCTACGTGCAGCTGAGCTCCCACTCTGGACCACAACGTCCGGAGAAGCATCTTCCCATAGACAGCGGTACAGGTGGGCTGCAACACAGTTACAGCTGGCAGTGATGCACCATGTGTTATGCTCTAATTCAACACTGCATGCATTAAAACGCTGTAAATGAAAAACCTTTATATGTTAGAAAACTTACAGATATAATTTGAGGCATCTTAAATCTAATGTTAATGTAGAAATAGGAGCCAAAACAAGCTAAACTGACCTTGACTACTGTAGCTAGCTATGAACAGCCTCAGTAGTAACCCAAAAAGTAGTTTTTAAAACTAGTTAGTCGTGTCACAATTGGTCCATGTTAAATGCACATTGTGAATAATACACAAACAACAATTACCGTTCTATATCTCGGAATAGTTATAGCAAAATTAACAGAGGTGGTTGACCTGCTACTAACGTAACCAATTCGCTGAAATGTGGCCGTTAGCCGTTGTTAGCTTACCCGGTAAATGAAAATGAAGCGATTTAGAAGGAGTCGACTTTTAACAATGATTCAACGTGTCAGAAAATGGCAATTACATTGAGCATGTTACAAGTATAACTGTGGACTTTAAGATGGCTTGCTAATGGAATGACAGACCTAGGAAACTAGGAGGCGTGTTTGTATTTGCTAATAAAGGTTTTTCCTGCCTATTTCCTGTTTTAAGGCGACGTCACAGCGTTTGTATGCCCCGGATAGTGACTGACAGGCTGCATGTTGTCCTTTGCTGGCTTTTTAGCCTACTATACTTTTCACAGGGTATAGTAGCCAGACTGTTGTTATGCTTGTAGCCAAGAGTTTTTTTTTGAAATAAATATTAAAAAATATAAATATGTTTTAAATTATTTTTTCTGATCACATTTTAAAAAAACATATTTAAGAAATAGTGACAAACAATTACAATCAATAGCGTACACTAAAGAACGCGTCCCAGGGCCAACAAAAAAAATATAATAACAGTTTTACAAATGATTAAACAGAGGAAAGACGGGAGGGAGACAAAACAACACACGCAGAAACAGACACGCACACAGACAGACACAAGACAAGGGCCAAAACACCTGCGCAAGTTAGGGGTTGTAGCCCTAGGTTGTTTTTTTTATTATTAAATTATAATTGCAATAACATACGTCCTATTCAGTTGTCAACCACTAAAATAGCAAGGCCATATTTAGATTTAGATTTTTTGCTATATAAAATATCATTTACTAGTGGTGTGGCTCCTGACTTTTCATTGTCCAATAAAGACAAAAAATTCCCCCCTAAAATATATATGTATATTTATGTAATTTATATTTCAAATATTAAATTGACCAGCAGTGTCCAACCTGCAGGTGGAGACCACCTTGTTTTACTGTTATTTTTTTCTGACTTTTATTTATTTCTTTTCTTTTTTCTTTTGAAATTGTGGATATTTTCACCCCACCTTAAAAACACTCGGGTCCACACCGAGAAAGGGTCTATTATAGACACTGACTCATTTTAGGGGTTCAGTTTAAAGTCCACTATTTATTGTGTCTGTCATTGTTGTGTTTCCTCAGTTCTTAAATGAGACTGACTGTATCCGTTGTAGTCTACTTTAATTATCATTCCGCAATGCAACGCAAAAATTAGCAAACTGACTACCATCATGGCTGGTAGATGACGGACAGTAACATGCCATTCAGTCTACATGTACTATTCATAGCAAGGGCGTGAACAACTTCAGACAATGCAAAGGTGAGTTGGAAGAGCTACCTGAAAGTCTAAACTCAACACCTTGCAGCTTCATCAGCTTCATGTTTTTGATCTTTTACTGTTTTATCTTATTTCATGTGTTTCATTGACCTGTTAAATACTTGATAAGCTATAAATTGCATTTTGGTTCTTGCGTGGTATTGATATATTTTCCAGATGTCATACTTTCTCAGCTACAGCCCCCACTCTGGTGGAGCCTGGTAAAGCATGTGTTTGGTGTTGCCAGGAGACTTCTTAAAACAGAGACAAGTCTCTGCTGTATTCACTTCCCCTGTAAGAATTTTTTTCTTATGGAAGTTATGGAAAACTCTGATGAGGTAGGCTGTGCCAAAACAAAAGAAATTAATTTGACATCTCTTTCATTGTACATGTGTGTCAGTAGGCATGAACTTAATTGCATCTAATGTTGGCAAGTTTTAATTTATAACGTAAACATGTCCTACAATTTATAGTAACTGTTTAATGCTCTTTAAATTGTTATGTGGACCAGTCTCATGAGAGGGAGAGGCTGAAGATGAGGATCGCTGTTTTGGAGGAGAGTGTGAAGTCCTGTGAGGTAGAGTGTAAAGCCAGCAAAGAGACGGTGCTAAGGCTGGTGGCAGAGCTGGACCGAGAGAGGAGGAAGGCTGCCAGCAGTGCAGCAGCACTCGATTCACTCAAAGAGGTACTTACACAACTTTTAAACTCGCCTAACAAAGTTTATTACTGCAATTAGCTGGCAGTACACATTATTAACAAATTACAAATTATGTCCTGACACCAAAAGATCAGTTTCTTGGATTTTTTTTCAACTGTTCCAGTGATATTTAAAAAAAAAGTTTGAGCCTTTTCCACACACGATGGAATAAATTGTGGTGGGTAAATAGTCAGTCTTTTATTGATTTATTTTGATGGTGTAATAGTAGTCAAATTGAGCTTTGAAATATTGAAATGAGTCTGTAAACACCCC
>NC_048426.1:6690039-6786246 GCF_013103735.1 Etheostoma cragini
CCCCCCCCCAAGATGGACATTTTTAACTGTGTAATATAGACATCCCAACACTGTGACGTGTGACTCTTATCGGTGTTTTCACCTCTTTCAGGAGCTAGACGGTCTGGTGGTGGGAAGGAAGAGTGTTGAGATGGAGAAGGGAACCCTAATGGAGAGGCTTGACGCCAGCAAGAGAGTCACAGAGGCAGCTAGGCGAGAGTCCCACTGTTTAGAGAAACAAGTGGAGGGGCTTGAAAGAAAGCTACATTACAGCCAAGGAGAGACCCGGGCAGCTGAGGAGAAACTACAGATGTTCCTGAAAAAGGTGGCAGGCCTGCTGATGCAGAAGTCTGAGAATGTCATCCTGCCCACAGAGGAAGATGTTTTACACCAATTGGATAACCTCTGCAATAAGGTGAGGGATCAGAGTAGGAATTTCGGACACAACTTCACCTACTTCCAGGTTGAAGGAGAAAGGAAATAAGTCTTAAAAGGTCACTACAGCTTATATTAATGTTAAACAACTTTATTGTGAGACCAACCTGTGGCCCTTTTCAGGTTCCTATGAAGTCCCTAAGTCAAATCTTATTGGTTTCACAAGGAAGTTCTTTTTTTATTACAAGTTCTGGCCCTATGAGGCAATGGACCGAAAAATGTCATAGCTGTATGTATGGCTTTCAAACATATTCTCACTTCTTTAAATGGGTAATATGTTCAGTGACTATTATTAATTCTGGTGCATTAACATGTAAGCAGCATTTTAATATTGTAGCTGACTACGGTAGAGCCAATTTTACTCATTTTATATACTGTTGGGTGGTGTAATTGACATATAACAGGAATATTTATATGTTAATTATAGATTTAAATAACAATTTGCAAAGTAACTAACTAAATTTGTCAAAAGAAATGCAGTCAGGTACAAAGTAGCATGAAATTAAAATACTCAAGTAAAGAACAAGTACAGAAAAAATGTACTTAAGTATAGCAGTGGAGTAAATGTATTTAGTTTCTTTAACACTCGTCTCCACATCTATCATTACAATGCATCTTGGGTTTCTGTCTTAAAGAGGCACTCCTACTCTAATATAAATACTAGCATCCTTACTACATTTATGGAGGTAGTCTTTGTCAGAGATGGAGGCCAGACTGTGCCATGTCTCTGAGGAGCTGAGTGAGCAGACGGAGCTCCAGCACAGTGCACTGCAGAGGGCTCAGCTTGCAGAGCAGCAAGTCCAGGACCTGAGGGAGAGGCTGCAAGGTCTGCAGACTGAACTGTTGGCAGCAGATAGGCATCGTGACGGGCTGAGACACAGCAAACAGCATGTGAGTAAAGTCAGGAAAAATTAAGTTACAGTAACAGGTCTTTAGTCCTATGAAATATATCCCTTTCACTTTTTTTAACAGTATGAAGAGTTCCTGGAACAGCTGTCTGAGACAATGAAGGTTGACAGTATTGCTGTGGATCTAAGTTTCGACATGAGGCTAAAACTCATCCTGTCACGTGCAGAACAGCTTCTTAAACAAGAGACAAGTGCTTTGGTGGAGAGCAAAAGTCTGACCTACAGTCTACAGCGAAAGGTAGGCTACACAAATATGTAGTGCTGTTATTACTGGAGCTAAATTACTGTCATTGCTGTACGTGTTTCTCTTTAGATATTACAAAGGGCTTTAAATAACCAATTGTTAGCTTCTAAAAGTGTGCAGAGTGGGATACCGGTCTTTTATTTCAGCAGTGAGGAAAACGTCCTTTCCAATTGCACAACTGCAAAATAGTTGTTGTGTTGGTATGACTGACCATACACCTGTAATAGTATTCCGGTTCCCAACAGTATAAGTCACAGAAAGACCAACTAGAGAGCAAAGGACTCCACATCCAGTTCCTGAGGAAGAAGATGTCCGAGCTAGAGGAGGAGAAGAGGAGTCGATCAGCGTTGCAACGAGATGATGCTCATCTGGAGGTCAGGAGGCTGCAGAAAAAACTGGAGCGTCTCCAAGGAGAGCTGAAGAATACCAAACTGTCCAACACTGAGCTCAAGGCCCAGCTGTCCCACACCAATGAGCTCAAGGTAGAGGGGAGAGGGTTTCAGACCCCAAAAAGCAACTCCAGAGGCGTTTTTACCTCATAATATATCATGTATTTATGTTTATGTCTGTGTATGTTTGAGTGAAAGGGGGTAATGCGTTGTAACTGTGCACAGATTATGTAAAGCAGGTTGGTTCTGAAAAACTATGTATATTTTTTAAGTATCAAAGTATTCAAGAGCAATAAAGCCATTGAATAACAGTTGCTTCACTGAACACCTCTGTCTGACGTGCCAAGTTGAAAGTCCTGGAACAGAGTCAGACCATGCAGGAGCAGAAAAAGAAGCTGGATCAGCTGGTGGACGGGAAGGCTAAGGTGGAGAAGAAGCTGAACACAGTGAGCTCAGACCTGCAAAACCAAGAGATGAAGACCAGAGAGGACCAGCAACAACTCAGTACCCTCAGACAGAGCCTGGCCCAGCTATCTGAGAGGGACAGAGAGGTGAGGGGATGATGAAGAGTGTGAAATGTTTTTCAACACCCAAACAAAGAAAGAGATTCAAATGGGGATATTATGTTCATGCCTGAAGATGGTCTAGTACAGAAACATTGCCGATTATTAAACTTAATATATTTTTTGCAAGTTAGACAGTGTGCGGGAGTTTTCTTCTGCAACTTTGAACCTGCTTGTCCTTCTCCAACGCTCCTGTCTTATGTAGTAGATGTGCGAAGTATTTTTCTGTACTGATATTACGCTTTTTAAATTAAACTCAATTTTATTTATTTTTCCATTTTCTGACCAGTTGGTTGATTTCCGGATGGTTGTTTCCCAGATGTTGGGTCTGGATGCCACATCCCTAGCTCTTACAAATTATGAAATCATCAAATTACTGGAAAACCTTCTTCACGCTCATCATCACCATCACCACCTTCTTCATCATGTTAATATGCCCTGGCCCTGTCCTTCTCACCAGAGGCCTCATTTCCCCCAAATCCAGAACCCTCCTGACAGCTCCTCCTTGGATCTTTCTACCTCCAGGTCTGCTCATCCAGAAGATGCACTTCCCCTTCACAAAGCCTAGATTTATAGATTATCCTTAAGCCAAACTGCATTTAAAATGGTGATGTGTTATACTGGCTTAAAAAGTATTTTAAATGAAGAATCCATAATGTATAAAACACCATGTTTTCCTAGTATGATTTACCAATGATTCACTGACCAAATAACATACATGTAAAATCACATCAAAACAATTAAAGACAAATATCAACGTGGGGATTTGGCATTCATTGTTTTTGATGGTCGCATATACATACATTTTTCACATTAATTCTTTTAACAATTATGTACACGTTAAATAATCCTGGACTGTTATACATTTGATACTGAACTGACGGTCATACAAAATATACTTATGTCACAGAATGTGACTATTTGTCTATATGTCATAATTCTCTATCATAAAGTCATATTTTGTTTAAAAAATAAAACAGCAAAATGTATAAAGACCATGGGTGACTGATTAGATTTAACTTTTAAAGATTAAACTCTTGAAATGTGTCTGGCTTTGATATTGAAACACACAACTTGGCTTAAATGAACATTGCATGAATACATTCAAGTTAAAATAAACAAACAGAAAGATGTAAGTAAATAAAAGCAAAGATCAGAACTGCATGCCGAACTGTAAAAAAATAATTGCAATGTAAGATATAGTAAATGTTTTTTTTGTTTTCGTTAACAAATTTTCCAGTTACAAGCATATTCACAGGCTATATGTCAGCATTACACTTTGGTGCTGTCCACTGACAGATCTATTTAGAGAAATACAACATGTACATATTTGCCACTGAGTTATCTTCAGTTCATTTATCCAGCAATGTCCCCCGTGGGCAAAAAAGTGTCTGCAGTTTAGTTACACCAAAGATTCTTCCTAATCGTCACAGCATTACACAGAGTAACATAGTGGTATGCTTGATCCTATGTGCTACACACAAAGATATTAACTGTAGATGGCAGCTGTTTTTATGCAGAACTAATGGACGACCGAGATCAGTTTTTTGCTCCAAACATGATCGACCTTTTACTGTAAAGGATATCAATGAGATTCAAATTCTAGTCATACTGCTGCAAGAATACTGAAAAGGAACGCTCTTACAGCCAGCCTACACAGGAGGTGGTCCGTTGGTGTAGCTGAGCATGGGGTATAAGGAATGAGCAAAGTTGTTGGATTGAGAACAGTAGTCCTCCTCAGTCATTGGCAGCAGGAAGGCAAAGATCACTAACAGGAGCAGTAAGAGCTGTAGAGGCAGAGCGACCCAGAGGACGCGCCACAGAAACGAGGACCTGCGAGCCGCCGATGTCTCCGGATCAAAAGGGAAGGAAACGGATCCAGCGTCGCTGCGAGACCTGCTCACACACACACACACACGCATTCACAACACAGCACAGACTGACGTTAAGTTACGCCTGCTATCTGTTTGG
This sequence comes from Etheostoma cragini, assembly GCF_013103735.1. NCBI lineage: Eukaryota > Metazoa > Chordata > Actinopteri > Perciformes > Percidae > Etheostoma > Etheostoma cragini. The sequence goes on from NC_048426.1 coordinate 6,694,529, forward strand.
TTATCTGAATCCCTCTTTTTAGACTTGTGTAATCTCATTATAATAGCCACCTAAAATGTGTTTTCCTTTCCCATAACGAAAATAAATTGAAATTTATATTAGTCTTATTCAAAAAACAAACTTCACTTGAACTTTGTAATCTAATATTCTTCACTACGTACAGCTTCATTGTTTAGGTGTTATCTACCAATTTTCAATCTAAATAAGATCTCAGTTCAGCGACTGGGGGAACTGCATGACAGTGCTTATAAGCACCATGCTGTATTCAAAAAACATCGCCAACACAGTTCATACCAATGTTGGAACAATGTTTCACACTGTGATCTACATGCTTACTGAGACTGGGCGGATAAACACAAGTGCAAAGACAGTCACAAAAGCATACATACTGCACAATCCTGGCACAAATACATTTTATATGTGAGCTTGCATTCCTTCGCGAAGGATGTTAGGACAAAAGACAAAAGGCATGCTGCAAGTATCAGCTGAATAATCAGATAATCTTTTAAATGACTTTCTGAAAGTCCTGTTTAAAAGTGCAAAGCATGCCGAGGCAGGAACAGCATAGCAATTAGAAACTGCATCTTTGACAAGGTTGTTTAGCTAAACATTTTTAAAAGGAATAGTTTGGGAAACACATTAATCTGCTTTCTTGCTGAGAGTTGATTCTGTGTGTTAAATAGGGAGCTAGAGCCAGGAGAGGGTTAGCCTAGCTTAGCATAGGTCTTGAAGCAGGGAGAAACAGCTAGCCGGTTCTAACAGAGACAGCTCCCAGCCAGAAAACAAATAAGCATATTTCCCAGTGTACTACTGTTTATTTGTATTCTTTACAGTCACTATCATCTTCAGCCGAGGGTTAGGGTCTTCTTTCAGCCTCAAAGTTTAAAAGCCACTGTCAGTTAGAGGTAATAATTGTAAAGAAACTTCCTCGCACTTACCTAGTAAAAACAATTGATTTATTTCCTTAAACAAAGAGTATAAAAGGCCTGCTGTACTCTCTAAATGTATTGCATTAAAGTGATCCCTGACTCCAGGAATGCATGGAAATTTATGATGTATGATTTACACTCAGGTTGTCCTACGTTGTTACCAAAAGTGCCCCTTACCACTTCACAAATGGAGACCTGAGACTCACAGATGACAGACCGAGGGGGGGAAAGATGGTGGATAGTTGGCGAGATAGCAGCAGCAGAAGAAATGTTACACACAGGAGAGAGAGATAGTAAAAGAGAGAAAAAAGAAAGAGAAACTGCAGCCTTTGCATTGTTCATTGCAGACAATTACTGGCTCCGCCATTTGAGAAAAAGGGTGTGTGTGTGTGTGTGTGTGTGTGTGTGTGTGTGTGTGTGTGTGTGTGTGTGTGTGTGTGTGTGTGAGAGAGAGCTCAGTAATAACGAGGGAGTGTTAGATATAGAGCAATATTTTTGTTATACGTAAGAAATGCCCTCTGGTTAGCGATATTAAGCAGCCACGGACATTGGTGGAAAAGAGGCCTTGCACCATCTCTTGTGAAACTCTTTTATTAAGGATGTGTGGGCTCCATTGCACCTCGTCACAGAGCCTACACAGAGCGTCTAGACTTACAGAAGATGATGGAATTCACTATCATGAGCTGCTAATCAAAAACTGAAATTGGGATTTTTTTAATTTGTTAAAAACACAGCTGTTGTTGGGGAGGATTAGAAAGCATGAATCGGCTTCCAAGTGCATCATGGGCTGATGAGTTCCATTATCTTCTGGTTGTGCTAGAAACCGAGAGAAAGGTACCTGTGGTGAGGACTGCTCACAGAGGGTCCAGGCTGTGACAGACTACATTTGCCCCGTTGCTGTTTGCAATGAACAGGGGAGGGGCGGTGGGTAAAAGAAAGAAAGTATGTTTCAGTCCAGGCAAATCAAGACAAAGCTACCGATGAAAAGAAATCCCAAAATGAAAGAAGAGCAGTAACAAAATCATATGTGAAGGTAGATTTTGTAACCCATGATAACAAGGAATCTGGCTTTTCAAAGTGCACGACTACTTTGAAGTGATTAAAAAAACTGAATGCAAATAGGGAGCTACAAATTATGCAATATGATGCATGGACTTCTTGATAACAGTGACATTTAGTAACAAACACATAATATAAGCAGCGACATGCTTATTTGGAATGATATTTAGATACATGATGAATCCATACTGATGCAAAAAATATTGCTTTCTCATTCCTTTAGCCTACGATATTAAACAAATATGAAATCAGGCTTTCTACATCATAAAACCACAGTTTCTATGCTCTTTTTGTACATTCAGCAGTTTCATGATAGAGGAATACCACTACAGGGATCACACAAAAACGAAAGTGAGTAGAAGTTAGAGGAAAGTCTATTCGGGGGGAAAAAATGTTTTGTAGGACAGAATTAGTTTTTAGTGTGGAAAAACTGAAAGTGAACAGGTGACAGCTAAGGCGGAACTGAAAAAGTCATCCAAGAAAAAGAAAGAGGAAAAAAAAAGTTAGAAAGAAAGGATTACCCAGTTCTCTTGCAGGAATTGGCTCTAGGACGTGCAAAAAGAGTAAAAGGCTGGAAAAGTTCAGAATTTAGAGTGAGGGAGTGTAGAGCAGGTTGTGGAGGTGTAGAAAGGTGTGGAGAAGAGGAGAGATCTTGGGATGGCAGTGGTGAATATGGCCTTCAATGGGGCATTTGGGGCACAAGGTGCTGTATGCAGTGTCTCAGAAGGGCAACCAAACACCTGGCTTTTCATAGAGCTGCATGTACAGGTAGACGTATACGTTACCGATCTTCGTCGACTTGGTGTACTCCTTCCTGATAGAGGACTGAGGGAACCAGACGTGTCCAGCTCATCAGCAGATGACCAAGATGAGAGATCCTGACAAAGGTAACATTAACACAAAGAGAGAGAAAGCAAGAGAGAGACGCATGAAATATCAGGTAGGCAAGTAGCGGCCTGCGGACCAAATCTAAACCTTCAACTATAATGTCTGGCCCCAACAGACGAAAGCTGAAGTCTTTAGTTTTATTCAATATCAAAATCCTTTTCATAAATCTATTTTAGAAACATAGTAAATACAAAAACTGTTTCAAAAAAAGTATCAGGGTCATACAGGTAACACCACACAGTTATATAGTAAGTGAAGATCTACCTGTTGACTGCTTGTGATGTCCAGAATCTTGGCAAGCTCTCTGAGGTCTCGGGTTACTTCCTTTAGCAGCAGTTTGAGGCGGTTCCCAATGACATGAACCTTCTCCTTGGCCTCAAGGCAGTCGCTGCCCTGAGAGTTGACCAGCAACTGGAGGGACATGTCTTGTAGCAAGGCAACTTTGAGTTGGGAGTCCAGCAGCTCCTGGCGGATTTGCTGTGGGGATTGTTATTATATATTATCAATTGCTGTCCAATAGAGGGTTACTGGTAACAGGAAAGACAAGATACTGTGGAATTGGGATGAGAAGACACTAACGTTCTTATGTGGGAGTTAAAATATGACCCAAAATCTCACGAATGATTCTTAAATTCATATTGATAATTTTTATGCACTGTAAAGACTATAGGTCTGTACCGTAAGTGTTTTATGATGCTCGTGGAGAGTGTCACTGTCCTGGATGGGGTCAATGGGAACCACCTCATTCCTCCTGCGGTCGATGTTTTCCAACCAGAGCAGCAACCCATGGCTCATCTCGTGGAAGTCCTGTTAGTCAGATGTGGATCAGGAAAGTAGAGATTCAACTGCATGGTTACAGCTCTACGAAACAATCTAACATTAACATTTAGAACAACTCTCCTAATTTTGAGGATCTAATCATGACGTCTTGCACGTACTTGACAGTGCATGAGAGCTTCCTGTAACGAAGACCTCCACTCGTCCAGTGAGCTCCCCAGTTTGTCCCAGTGGATGTTCATGTCTTTCAGTTTGGCTTGCAGCTCTCGGGACTCCTCTGTGTCTGACTGCATGAACTCAGCACTGCATAGGTTGATGGACATCACAATAGCCTTGCGTTTGTCAAACGCCTTCTGCAGTTCCTGTAGACATTTTACAGTTAATGAATGCAATCACCCACAGCAACATACAAAGGATGTAACACAAGAGTGTAAACCAACAAAGCAGATCATAGGCATCAAGTTGTTATGTTGAACCTTCTATCAATTTGCAGATAGCCAACTTAGTAGCAGGAATTGCCAACATAGAATTAGGAGATGGCAAATTATTTTAAAACCCCTTTGTATTTCAACCAAACCAACATGATGGAAATAATGTTGTACACTTTAATGCAAAAGACTAGATTCTGACTGTTTAGAATGCATAATGTCAGCATTCTTAAAATTATATTTTTAAACATGTATTTATACAAAAAGAAAGGATGATGTTACATATTTAAAAGGAAACATGCCATGCAAATGTATTACCAAAAAGAAAACAATAATACCTTGAGCTTTTTGATGCACTGGCCTATTGTTTGGACATCTGTGCAGAGCTCCAGCCTCCGCTGCTGCTCCAGCTCTTCCCCTGTCTCTCCCAGCCAAGTCCAAACTTTGTTCAGGTCAGAGTTCAGCTGCTGCCAATGCTGCTGGTTCTGCTTTGTGCGCATCTCTTTGCTGAGGTCCTGAGCCTGCAGGAGCTCCCAGCGCTCAATCACTCCTAGATTGCAGGGTGAAGGAAAAGATTACCTTCTATGAAAGCTGAGTTCACCCACTGTATCCCATTTTGCATAGTTACTTTTCATATACATGAATATAAATGTATGGTAATGTAGGATATATGCATGGAGAATAGGTTGGGGTACAGTACTACCTGATGTCTGAGACTCTGAGCTACTGGGATCTGCCAGTCCAGACACCACATCTTCCTCCTCCTTTAGCTCTGAGCCCATCCTCTTCACTGTGTCAATACTGCCCCGGCACTCACCCAGCAGCCTCATCTACAGAATGGATGTGTGTTGGTTACAGGTTACGCATAATATTTTGTATAGTGCAATCCATGTAAGCAGATTATGTTACATGTTTCAGGATAAGACATACAATTCAATCTTATGACAAAGATTTTTAAACTGGTATATCAAGTAAGTCTCTGACGGTGCAAGTAATCTTACTGACTGGTGATAAGCTAACAAAATATGACTGGACATTATTTAAAAACGTAAATAAAATATTTTAGGTCTGCATATCACTAGACAAAACCAAATTAATGATCACTTTATCTACAGTTTGGTGTAACAAACAAGGTTTAATGAAGTGTTTTTTTGGCCTTATTTAGCTCTCAGAGGAACACATACATATCCCATATACGACGCATCCAGTTCTGTGCTTGTGGGTGTGCGGCTGCGGCTGCTGTCCGTTTGTTGCAGGTGGAAACGGCTGGCATCCAGAGAGTGAATATGTGAGTCCGTAGAGGCAACCTCTCCTGTAGACACAACATCAGCTGGTTATTTTTGCAGATTATGTTCAAATCTTGTAATGGTTAATGGAAATACTTGCTACAACCCAACAAAATATGAGGCCCCGTTCAGACAGAGAAACACAAGACGAGGAGAGTAAAGAATGAGTTAAAGAAGTAGATAGAAATGCAGATTGATTTCCCCCAACCCTTTTTTTCACCTCCCACACTCAGCCTCATTGCAGTGTTATCCTGTCCTGCTTGCAACGCATCCTTCATATGAAATACTGAGTTTTAAAGCATTGATATGCCTCTGTGTGAACGGAGCCTATTCAAAGTTTACTTTAAACAAATCTGCAAACCCTTTAGAAAGAAGTTCAGACTTGTTCATTGTGACAATAAGACAACATGCTTTTCTGAAACACAAATGGCACATCAAAAAAATCTGAAGAGGTTAGAGACACGGCACACCACAAGTCAAACAAAAGTAAGAAAGCCATTAAGAAAGAAGGGTTAGGCTGAATTCCATTTCAGTTCTGCTGAATTAGAAACCAAAGCAGAACCAGTGAATTGACAAAATAAAAATGGAATTGACCCTATTTCCCATTGTTAGAAAGTGTTGGTATTAATTACACTGTGTGCCCAAAGTGTGTGTAAAAGAGGAAATCAACACAAATCAAAGTCCAAGCCAGTGAATAGGCTAAGCATGTTGTGTCACTCAGTGTGCAGCTGTTATTTCTAGCCCCAAGCACTTGGCATGCTGAGGTCTGCTGTTGCCTACCAGTGGAGGACCTCAGTGTTTGCTCTGTAACTTTAACATAGGCCTCTGGGCTCTCTGGGATCACTACATCTGGAAGAAACATTATACAGTACACACATTCAGCAGTGGCATTACACTGTTTGACCTCATGAACTAATTTAACCTGGTATTCATCTGCTGTTTTTAACCTTGTTTGATGCATCATGAGATAGATGTAGTTTGCCAGTTTTCAGTCACAGGAAAATACAGTGTGATAAACTGATGTGGGACTAACCTAACCCATCCAGCAGCTAAAATAAACCATGTCAAGTGTTAGCAAACACATCTTGGTCCATGGTTAAAATCCAAATCTCAGCTCATGATTTGAATTTTAGCAATGGACTTGCTAAGTTTTGCTAATATTCAGTTCCTGTAGATAAACTCTTATTTTCCGCCTCCTCATGAAGAACAAAGGCCAAGAGAGGCCATTGAACTGCACCTAAGTATGTTTGGGATTTAGTGTCTTGCTCAAGTACACTTCAGCTGGACTGATGCAAGAAAGATGATGAATTGGACAATGAAGAAAAATCTTTTTCTGCTACACATATTTGAATTATTTTTTTCTAAATTTGATCACATCTTTGCTTTTTTTCTTGTGAAATACTGGATAGTTTTAATGATTTCAGCCTGAATTATTGACAATTCAACTATTAACAATTACTCAAGTGAAATCGACCTAAGACATGGTGGAACTGATCACAACCCCAAGACTTGTGCAACCTGTGACAATATGTGGCAACTAGAAACTTGCTTTAGGGATCACAAAAGGTGCACAAAAAGGTCGGGAACCACTGGATTAAAGGATGCTCACCCCTCTTACTTAAAACTATCTGGTATCTACATCTCAAAAAGAGCTACCATAGCTTATACACCAACAATTACAAGATCTTAAAATTCTCAATTATCTCTTTAACTTAATGTAATGTAATGCAGTATGTGTTTGGGAACTAACCTGACAAGGCTGAGGCAGGCCGCTGGAGGAAGTCTCCCTCCTCACTCTGCTGCTCTCTCAAGGCCCTGCTGGCACTCTCCAGTCCGCGGCTCAGGTCATAGTCATGGTCCCACTCCAGGGGAATGGAGTCCACGCTGGCTGGGGTGTCTCTGCCCGAGCGCTCAGTCCGGAACTGGGCTGCCAGGGAGACTGAACGGCCAGAGGAGGGCAGTGGTGACAGGAAGCCATCCCCCAAACGCTCGCCCCATGGTAGGCTGGACAAATCACCGGGCTCGTCCAGTTCCAGCTCGCGATCCGAGAAAGACAATTCGGTATCATCATCTGCAAGCTGAAGAAAAAAAACAACATATAAATAACAACAGTTTCAGCTGATGATTTGAGTTTGTGTAAAAGATGACATTTAGACCCTTATTTGGTGCCTTAAATCAAGCCACACTAGAATTGTGAAATCTTTGATATGCTCTCAATCTCTGATCTTACAGGAAGCCGAATAAGCTTTTTGTAGTAGCGCTCCACACGGCCAAACACTTCCTGGCAGTAGCGCTGCAGCTCTTCCAGCTCTTCCTCTATGACAGCAGCATCCAGAGGCTCGTTCTTCTCCATCAGCGCTTCTCCCTGGTGGAAGATGTGTTCGATCTTGGCTGTAGTGAGGGAGATCTCCTGTTGGAACGACTGAGAAACCAGAAGGGGTAGAGAACAGATGAATTGATTCTGTTTTCATACTAGACACAAGGTTCTCTTAATTTCAGAATGCATGCCCCTTCACAGATGTAACTTTGATGTAATAATTTCAATGTTCAGTTTGACTTCAGGATGAAAAGTAATCTTGCAATATCAGTTAGTAAGCTCTTTTACACTGACAAATATCACAATATATGAGTTGTCACTTTAAAATGGGTCAAATTTGAACTAGTTGGTAGTTGGAATTCTCAGTCTGCTACAGAAATAAAATCTTAAGTGTGCAAGACAATCTCAAGTGCCAAAACCTAAATCTAAAACTATGTACACACATAGTCAATATGAATGAAAGAAAGCATGCTTTCCAAATACTTTTCAGACCATGAGGTCTATTGTGACAAACCCACCCTGAGTTGTTTGATCTTGGCCTGAATGTCACACTCGGAGAAGTGTTCGATGTTGGTCAGCTGCAGGTCCATCTCTGTCAGCCATACCAAGATGCCGTCTCTGGCTGTCTCAAACTCCTCTCTCTGACTAATAAAGTGCTGCACATTTGAAATAGAGATGCTGCTGTTAGAATGATCTACACTTGTACATGGTGCAAGTATAATGTATGTAGTATAAATTAAGCTTCATAAGTCACTGATGTAACACAACCCACAGATGCTACCATGATCTAACATAAAAGAAAAATTTGAGAATGAATTTCGATTTGAATAAAAAAAGTAATGAATGTAATAATGCATGTACCTTAAGCCTGCGGAGGATGGACGCCACCCGCTTCTGCAAGTTGTCCCATCGCTGATTGGCATCGTGAGCCATCTCCCTCAAACGACAGGAAGAGTCAGTGCGGTTTTCTCTGGCCAGTCGGCGATACTGCTTATTGATTAACTCCAGCTGGGTTAGGCTCTCGTGGACTTGCCTCTGGAAGGCCTACAGAAACATACAATTTTATTATTATGGTAGTAAGCAAAAGCATCATCTTCTGGGTCAAGAAAAAAATAATTTATCATGTGACCTGTCTGAGTTTAGGTTTTACACAATTTACAAAGAATACATTTGAAATACCTCAAATTTCTTAAGTTCCTCCTTGGCTACAGTGTACAGTACACCAGAGGAGTTGGGCAGAGCAGCAGTCTTTTCTGAAGTGGCCAGCCACTCTTCAAATCTGGCAAAGTCATCTAGGAATTTCTGCCATAAACGCCATGTCTCCTCAATCCTACCAGTGAGAAAATGTAAAATGATATACATTAATAACAATGACCGGTTTCCATCCATACTATCCACTCTTTTTGTTTTCATCAAACATTTGACATCTTACTTGAGTCTCCTCTCCATAGACAAGGCACAGATGCTCCTCCAGCGGCGATCAAGGCTACGAGTCGCCTGGTGGATGGAGTCACACTCTGCATCGGTAGCACAAGCGTCACAGTCGTGCAAAAGCACCTCACACAGATTCAGTACGGACGCCACTCCTGTACTGTGCTTCTCGATGTCACGCTGAAGCTCCTGAGTGGTGAGAAAAAAGAAAGAGAGAGTGAGTATGAGTGTGTGTAATAATAAGTGATGCACAGGGAGGGAGTGAGAGAAATAGGTAAATTATAACGTAATATACTAACAATGCCTTTTGATGAGTTGATTTAATAAAAAAGTTTCTAATATTGATTAATAACTTTAATAGTTTGACATTAATGAACCACAATATGTATTATTCACAAAACAGTTCTTGATTTAGCTGTCACATTAAATAAGTGCTTCTTAATTTGAGGCAAAAGAAGGAAACTTCAAAGAGTAAAGAGTAGAATTCAATACCGCCTTGTGAACAACAACTTCTGAAAGTGATCATTTCTTGTTTAAGGTTGCATGTAAATAGTAGAACAGAATTGATACAACACTATGCTTTTTGTTACCTGCTGCAGATCAAGTTTCCTCTGAATCTCCTGGAAGTCACAGGAGTCGTAGGCGATGGGTTTAGACAGCTCGGTCTCAATGTGGGCCAGCCAGGATCGAAGGCTGCTCATATTCTTATCCAGCTGCTGCACGGCCACCAGAGTTTCTCTCAGCTTCTTCACTCTATTACCATAATCCATTCAACTTTGTCAGTACACATCTAATGCAATACATTCCAGAAATTGATGAAAAACTGTGATGTACTGGGAAAACTTACAGGCCCTTTTAAGATACTCAGGTGTGAGTGTGTGTCTTTACCTAGCTCCGATAAGATCCACAAGGTGTTGCCAGCGGTCACTGACTTTGTTGAGTTTTTGACCGATTTCTGCGGCTTTGCTCTTGTGACTGGCTTTAGCAAGGCGCTGTCCCAGCTGGTGCAGCTGCAGCTTGTTCTCATCAGCCACAGCAATCTCCTCCTGGTAGTCCTGAGACACAATGCAACCCAAAAAGAGTGTGAATGCAATTTAAAAAATAATATATAAAGAAAACACAGATAGCAACATGGTAATATTTAATTACCCTTGTTATTTTAATTATTTTTATTGGGTCTTGTTTTTTATTCTTTTGTGAAGCAAGTCTTTAAAATGTGCTATAAACGTAGCTTGGCCATATTAGCATTTTTGAAAACAACAAACAGTATACTTCTGTTTACCTTGCGGAGCTTCTCGATCATCTCCTCAATGCTGATGTCTCCATTTTGGGAGACCTTGCTTTCCATGTTGGTGAGCCACTCGCAGATCTCCTTGTACTTTTCGTTAAATACAGTCCACTCATTCAGCTTCTCACTGACCTGCTGTCTGCGCAGTGACAGCTGCAGAGGCACAGCAATGTAAATTCAGTTAAGTGCATCTCTGTGCAAATTTGATAGGAACAATCAATCAATGCATGTTAAATTTTAACAAAAGTGCATTTATGTCAAAAAGGCTCAAACGGAAGTAGTGTTAGAGAGCACTGCACCATGACTGAATAATTTGCACAAAGGAGCAGAGTGTGTGCTTCAGTGTGTTTCCTGTGGGTGTATTTTATCTACTCTGCACAGGATGCAACTGGAAACAACTCTGAACCTTGAGGTTTTGCAAGCAAAAGCAACTGCTCTCCACAGGAAACTGTAACATTAAAGTGAAATACTAAGTATTATCTTTTCTTATTTTTTGTTATACTATGAATTGAAAGTCTGTGTGCAAACATTCTCTATTAATAAGATTCAGTTGCATTTCTAAAACCAATTAGACATATAAATAGCCTTTCTTTTATGCATATGATAGTAAGCTGTATTCGATGTTGGCTAACTGATTTACAGTTTTATGATTACGTTTGACACCAGCACCATCTTTTGGCATTTCAAGGAACTGCAGAGACAAGACCGGCGTGTCAAATAGTGACACCTACAAGTGGTTAGTACTCTGTGATACAGGGCGTAGCTATGATGTTATTGTCTATAGACTTATTTAAAACATGCTCCAGTAGCTGATTAAACAAGCAGTATACACTATATTCATAAAATTATCTATGCACATGAACTGTGTGGTGCACTATACCTGGTGGCAGATTTCGTCCCACTGTCGATGCAGCAGCTCAATTCGCTCCTGCAGAACAGACAGGTCCTCGGGACTGATGTAGCAAGACAGGGACTCTCGCAGTACAGTCAGATGGGCCAGATCCCCAGTCCAGCCATCAAATTTGTTCTCCAGGTCCTGGTATTGAAACAAAAGTATTATTATTAAAACATTCAACATTCAATTGAATGTATTTCAAAAGGCAGCTTAACATATAAGGCAACTTATTTAAAGAAGTCTACAGGGATTGTAAACTTTTTAGGTCAAGGTCTCCAAAGCAAAGTTGAACTGCAGCCTTAAGCTATTGGTTTGTATGTAAAGTTTTGTTTGTGAGTTTTGTAAATGCTTCAAGGTTATTACCTTGCAGCGTATCTGCTCAGCCTGCAGATCCTCTTGGTGGTCAGGAAGAGGCTGAGAGAGCTGCCGTTTGAATGCTCGAAGTTTTTCCAGTGATCCACCAATACCTCTCTCACACCTCTCCCAATCCTGCACATGTCAGAACAATGGTTGCAACTGCATTAGTACTATATAACTTGGAGTTTAACAGCAAAATAATAATAATTTTGTCATTCATTTCTGTATTAGAACAGTGTTTGTCAATTTGTCTGGTTTACCTTTAATAAGGTGGCAAGCTCTTTTTTCTGTTCATCCAGGCAGGAGCTTGCATGTTTCCATCGTTCCTGAATATCAGTAAGCTCTGCCTGCAGGGCCACCTCCGCCCGGCTATCAGCCGACAGGAGCATTTGTTTGCCTGCCTCCACCGTTAGGATGTAGCTGCCTTGCTGACGCTGAAGCACCTTTTCCCTCAACTGACCAAGAAAAGCACAGTCACACAGACCTGTCAATCTCCTGCCCAAACAACATTTGTAAATTGTTCTTACTGTTTCCACTTTAGGAGTACCATCTAGTTGGCTCTAGCTGTAGCTCAGTGTTTTCTGAGTAGGTTTATTCTCTCTTAATTAATCAAGATTTAGCTATTTTGCCAGGATCCACCATAATACTTCTTAGTCACCCTGACAAAGCTATATGTCTATTTTGAAGAGATTAGTGGTAGACTAAACACAAAATGTATTCTGTCCAGCACCATCTAGATACATTTGAGATGTGTACATTGTAAGCTTTTACATTATGTACCTGGACAGCATCCAGCATTGAGCGAGCTTGTTGCAGAGGCACTGTAGTCCCTGCCTGAAGGGCTTCTGCAGGGTGGGAGACCTCCACCAGCCATTTGCGCAGCTTTTCCACCATTTCTCTGTAGCGCTGCCACTGACGGATCAGACCATCAATGATTCCCCTCCTCTGTTGAGCACGCCGCACTACGCCCTGCCACTGGTTACTCAGGAGAGCCAACTTCAGGTTGAATTCATCTCTGCAGAAGGGGGAAGTATTTTCTTGTCTTGCAATCTTCTATTCAGAGTAATATTGGATAAAATATGAAACTAACACATGAGAAACAATCTATTTTTGTGCTCTTTACCTGTCATCCACCTGACCCTGCTCTAACATCCTCTGTCCATCACTAATTATAGAGTGGAGGATCTGCTGACGACTGAACATCTCAGTTTGGAATAACTGGAAGGCAACATATTGATGATAATTAATGAATAAATTTAAAAAAAACAGCTGTTTCAGTGTCCTTTACTTCAAAGGGACTCTTACCTCGTGAGCTTTTTGCTGCTCCATCAAACTCTGGTAGTTCCCAGAAATTTCCACCGTCAGATTCTCTTCCGTTTGGACCAGGAACTCCATCCAGGTTTCACACTTCTCTAGGAAGGTTTGCTGCTGCAGCAGGAAGGACTGGAGTTTGCTGCAAAGTAGTAAAAAAAGTAACAAAATACATCACTTTGATGTCCACCAATTCCATCATCTCAGTTACGTAGAACATAGGCCTTTACTGAACATCATCAAGGTTGTGAGTTTTTTTTTGCGCCAGACTTTCATTTAAATCTCATCTGTTTCAACTTTTGTAGTGTCATAAAACTGTGCTGGGATTGGATGTATTTAAACATTTATTTTTAGAATCGATATCCAGTATTTTAACCACGTTTGGGAAAGGCTTGCACATTTCATATTTTTACATTTACCAGATCTTTGTAATGTGTTATACCTGAATCTCTCTGTGGCCTGTGCGGAGGTTGTTGACCAGCTCCTGTTGAGATTCTGCATGCGTTTGATCTCTGAATCGTTGAGAGGGAGTCGGTAACCAAGCTCATTGAGACGCTCCAGTTCAGGAGCCATACTGCTGAATTTTAGCATGAGCCTCTGTAGAGGACAAGAGAAAAATGATACATTTCTTAATTACAGGTTATTAAGATTATTTCAACTATGGACAGAAGGAAAAAACAAACAAACCTTTAGCTCCTGCATGCGGTCTAGGAGGACTGTTGGGTCAGTGGAGCCATTGGGATCTTGCACTTTAAGAGCCTCTTCAGCTTCAACTATCCAGCACCCCAGTGAATCCAGCTGATTGTTGAAGGTTTCATAGTCTTGAACTCCAGTCTGGTGTGAAAGAGAAATGTCAGCAGCCAATAAGTGTACAATTCAGGATTCTGACTAAATGACTGGCTACTTATTTGACATTGGATTCTAAACTATTTGTTGTAAATCCTTTTCTGTACCTGCAGTGTGGTGAGCTGTCTGGTAAGAGCCTGTTCCACAGCAGCCAGCCGTTGGGTGAGAGAAAGGTGATCTGACTGGATGGCAGATCCTGCAGATGTGTCCACCTGCTGTTTCAGCTGATCTCCCAGTTGTTGGAGAACCTGCAGGGAGGCCTGCACTGGAGCTTGGGACCGGAGTACCTCCTGAGACAAAGCACACATACAATTTAGAGTAGAGTAGTAGTAGAATAGAGTATCTCTTCATTCAAAACAAAAACCAAATAAAATAAAGTCCTTAATGTAAAAAAAGGTATATGCATCAATTGTTAGCCACACAGGGAGGTTTTTGACATTATTTAAACTTTCACTTGAGGGAAATAAACAAAAATCTGCTAAATGTTTGAAAGCAATCATGTTGCAGCAAAGAAAAGAAATATAAAGCCTTTTTGCAGAAGCTTTCAACTGTTGTTAACCTGGTTTCTGATGTTTTAAAGTGTTGTTTGGATTCCCTGTGATTCACTTTGGTTGTGGTTTGGTTGTGGTTGTTTAGTTGTGTATAAACTTGTTATTTATGTATTTGACATCGACCTTCAGTACTTTGGTCAACTGTTGTCGCTTTTAAATGTGCTATGGAAATAAAAATTGACATAATTTCACTACATGTGGCATACTGGCTTTCTTAAGAAGGCCTTAAAACAAAGAAATAATACTGAACAGATGTTAAGATGCAAAATGAGTCAACAGTGGCATAGCTGTGGCCTCACTCACGCTGCATTCTTGGATCCAGTCGGACACTTCCTCGTCAGCAATGTCCTTGCTGCAAGCGAGCTTAAGGAGCTGGTCTGCCTTTTCCTCCTGCAGCTGGATGCTGCTGAAGCTCTGCTCATAAAGCTCCTTGTAGCGCTGCCACAGCTGAAGCAGGGCTTTGCTGCTTCTCAGACGCTCTGCAATCTCCTCCATTAAGCCAGTCCATCTGGGATGACATGGATCAATGTAAGGGATGATAAAAACAATACAAATGTCTCAATCAGTGATGCTAAAGCAGGTGCATTGACAGCTAAAATGCCTACAATTTTACTTTTCTCTATTTTAAGATCACCTTGCATTGACATCCTTAAGGGTGTTGTTGAGAGAATCTGACACTGAAGGGTGACACTCCCTCAGCAGCTGGTGAATCACAGCACCAAACTTTCTTAGACTGCTCTCCTGTTTCTCGAGTTCCTCTCGCAAATCCTTAAAAGATGACAACACAGTGCTTAATTCAACAGCAATGAAAAATTGTGTGTAATACCAAATTTAAAAACATTCCCCTAATTAAAAATATAGTAAATGTCATCTTCATCGCAACAAGATTTCAGAAACACATATGCAATCACGGTAAACAAATTTCTCTAGATGACTCCCGGGCAGCTGACAGGTTTAATAAATCAAACACCTTTTCCTCCTAACATACCTGCAGACTTTGCACCTGCAGCTGAACAGCCTCCAGGGAGCCTGTGAGCAGGCGGAAACGAGATACAGAGTACCTTCCTTCCATCAGGTAGCCATTGATCTCTTCTGAAGCTCGCTTGTATAGACTCCACTGATCCAGTACTGACTTCAGGCTGATTTTCAGTTGTCCTATCTGTTAGAGGTGTAATAAAAAGCAGTGTGAGTGACAATTAGTAAATTGGCCAGAAAAGAACAAGAAAGAGCAGAGTAGCGCAGATTGGTGTAACTGATGTATCACAAAAAACATAGAACGGAAAGAGAACAGGCAAGCTTACCAAGTGGTCCAGGTTAGCCCAGGTGTGATTGACACCTTGGAGTGTCTCCATGACGATAGCACAGGCCTCATCAGTCTTGTTCTGGACAAGGGCACAGCCCTGCTCCTCCACCCTCTCCAGTTCTTTCTCTTTTTCCTTAACCAACTCTTCCATTTCCTAATAGTTAATAGTTTTCACATGATAAAAAACATGGATTAAAAAACGTGTGATCTTAATAATAACAGCATGTACGGGTATAACATGTATTGATAAATCAGTGTTTATAAATGCATACCTGGCAGTCTTTGAGAGCATTCTGTACAGATGTTAAATCCTCTATCCGGTGTTTCCTCTTTAACCTTTCTTCCTGAGTTGCCATCCAGGACTTCAGGGACTGAACGCTGCTCTCATACTCCAACCACATATCCAAAAGGCTCTCAAGGAACTGGATCTGCAAGAATTTCATACAAATTAAATTGTAACATCCTCATCTTGCAATAGTAAATGACAATGGCTGTAATTCTGAATTGCCCTATGGGAATGAATAAACTATTCTATCTATCTAGTTTTGTATTAACCAATTTCAGTGCCTATGGCCTCACCCTCTCATTGATGCGGCCTTGTAGGATCTGCCAGCGTCGGTTCATTGCTCCCAGTCGCTCAGCAAAGTCAGTCTTATCACTGCGTTTGCTCTCCACGTCCTGACCACTGATCTGCAGCACTGACTGGTTGACAAAGTCCACAGTCAGCTGCTTACAGCTCAGATCTACTCTGAAGCCCTAAGTTGGAAGAAACATCAGTAGATTCACAATTAAAATTGCATTACATCATCCTTATTAATCAAGTTAGTCAGTGTACGTACAATAGATACTCAAATATGCAAAAGAAAACATGTTTAAACAAATCTAAATTTTGGACGTACACATATGGTCTTATATAAATTTGACTTGTAGCTAAAAAAATATGAATAAGTTGTAACCCCCCCCAAAAAAAACTTTCAATTCCTTGAAATGCATGAAATACAACAAATGTATATAGTGGTCACATACTGTCCTTCTATCAAAAAAATTCACATAAAACAATTTGTAAACAAAGTCGAAAGTGCCATGAATCTCTAAATCTGTCCACTACCTTGTATTTTTGCAAGTAGTCCTGAATCACATTTGACCCCACTGCACTCTTGAGGTTTTCTTCATTCTCCTCAATGACATTCTCCATCAATGATATCCAGTTAAACAGCTCAGATATGGCATGACGGGAGGCCAACTTCTCCATTTGGATCTGAGAAAAAAAATGATACCCATTGGACCAGCATATTAAGCATCCAGGAAGACGAAAATGCACATGCTGCCTTGTGTGATAACGTCAGTATTTGAGTGAGACAGCAGAAAGGGTTATCCTATTTGCAGTTGAGCAGCTAAGCCTGTTCACTCTGGCTGACTGTGACCATACCTGATGCAGCTTCTCCTGGACCACTGGGATGCGTGTAAGCAGCTCAGTCCATTGAGTGTCAATGCGTGCCAGATCAGACCGCAGCACCACCGTGTCCACTTTCTTCAGACGCAGCAGCTGGTTGCCCTCGGTTAGTACTGAGCTCTTCAGGCTGGACTTGCCTTCAACTTCCTTTGAGAACTCCTGAGACATACAGTGACAGGAATCAACAGCTAGTATGCAATCATATCAGGTATATTTGATAATGATATAATATACTGCACTTTTTGCTGATAACGCAGCAAGATTGTTACTACTACTATATCCAAGTACTACTACACTAGTACAGTTATAGGAAATACAACTTACACTAATAATAACACATAAAAAAGCCATTGTTTTACAGTCTTATACCAGCTATGCTGTAACATTGTGAATACAGTGCATATTATATTATGTGTATATATAGCATTATATGTGTGTGTGTATAGCTCTATATGTAGTATGGTAACTCAGTTGTAAGCAACCATTGATTCAAAGCAACAAGGACCTGTATAAATCTGCATAAATGTTTACTAGTTATAGCACTGTTCCTTGAGAAGAGCTGGAATCTCCGGATCAATACAGGTACAAAAGGCAAAAGAAAACTAATAAAAACTGTGGCCTTACAAGAAATGCAGAGAGATGGTCTCTGACAGTTTCCAGCTCCTGTGGGACTAACACCGCCTGCGTATTCCAAAACTCCAGACGCTCCAGAGCCGACTGAAGCCAATCGCTAAGCTGAGCACACTCCCTCTGATACCTAGAAAAAAACCACAACTTAATTATAGAACAAAGCTATTTCTGATAATAAAACACTTGTACAGCATATCTGCTTAAGACTATGAGTGTTGTTTTGTGCACTCAGATCTGTAAATTTAATAATTATTGCTAAGCTGCCAATCTTAGAGACCCTTCTAAAAATTATGTTTTCAGGGTTTCTATTAGGTGTGGGAATCCCCAGACGCCTCCCGATACAATATCATCACAATACTAATGCCAAGATACGTTATTATTGTGATTTTAAACATATTGCAATACTCTGCGATATATATTGCGATTTATAACTTTTTTTCCAACTTCTAATTTTTCCCAATTTCAAATGATGTCCCCAAAAGGAAACTATGTCAACATCTATTTTATCTAAAAAGATAAAATTCTCCGTTTGTTCATATAACTTCAATTTTATTGCTGTAAAATGGGATTGTGAAGCAGACAATCTGCCACTGAAAATATCAAGATACTATGCTGTATTGATTTTTCCCTCACCCCTAGTCTCTATGGGATATCATTTGTATTTGATGTCTAAACAATTCTGTTTCTGACCTGGTCCAATGTTTGAGGATGGCCTCCAGGCGCTGCAGCTCCTTGTTGACCTTGTTGGTGTTGTTGAGCCAGTGTTCCCCTAGCAGAGCGAGTTGGTTCTCCAGTGCGGGACAGCACACTGATAGCAAGAGATGTTTGCCCTCTTCCAGTACCTGGTGTAGCTTGTGCTGGTACTCTGTCAGTCTGCCCTTTAGACCCTTTACAGACAATGGAAAGGGGCAGTAAGACAAAAGATCCTTAAAAAGGTGACATTTTAGCTAGAGCGACACAGGCTGAGAAGAGTTGGGTAAAGAAACTGAGAGTGAGAGTGAGTGAGTGAATTAAATAAAAGTAAAGCAAATCTTCAGAGAGGAAACAAATGCATATCATGTGTGCTGGCTTCTTTAATTGCCTAAGGTCCTCCGCGGCATTATGCCATATTATAAAATTTGCATTGATGACACTTTGTACCTGATACAATGAAATCCTGTCCATTAGCCTTTCTTCAGTCTCTTCCACCAGGCCAACAGTCGGGATGTTTCCTTCAACTGCCTCCAATTGGCGGTTCAGACTTTGGTAATCTTGCATTAAGCGGCACCAAGTCTAACAAAAAAACAACAACACATTGAATCTTTCAAATTGAAAAAGCTGGCAAGTAAACCTTAGATGAAGACCACTCCAACACTAACAACTGCTGTGCTATCCTATTATGTAGGAAAAAAAGAAAGGCTTTCAAAAAACTCTCTATAAACAAAGCTTTTTCAGCTTTAGTTTTCATGCAGAGGTGCACTTGAGAGGTATTTTCACAATTTATAAATATCTATTCCTTTTCATTTAGAAACATACAGTATATTGACAACACAGTTAAGTAGCATTTCAAAAAACGTGTTTACGTATTGTCCGGGACAGAAAAATAAGCATTTCAAATTATGACATAGTCAGATTTACTTTCATTAGGTCAGTATGCTTTCAAAAGAAAAATAAGTATTAACACACATAGTATTTTATATCTCACCTCCAGGATAAACTCCAGCTCAACTCCTTTACTGTGTGCCTCTTTGAGGACCCTCTGAGCCTCAGCCAGTGTCTCTTCCAGGGCCTGACTCTCTTTGGGAAGCATCAAAACACTGATTTTTCTGAAGTATGTTTCTGTTAAAATCATATGGGACTCAAGACCCTGGAAGAACTCCTAGAGAACACAAAAACACATAGATAAACACACCAATGAGCAGTTATTTTTCTCTCAGTAGTGTTGAAGACACACACATGCCTTGGCTGTGTCTGTGTTCAATGTTTATTCATAAATGTTACTTAAGCCTTTCTACTTTAACAGAGCAAGTTGACCAAACCTTATGTTTGTCCAGGTGATTCTGGACTTCCTCGACAGAGCTGACAACGATTCTTTGATCAGCAGCCATCTTGTCTTTAGCTGTGTCTACCAGGTCTGTCAGATCCTGCAAAGCCCGCTCGTACTGCTCCTTTAGAGCCATGCTCTGGTTCAGCCCACTGCACCGGGAACCCACCGTCATCACCAGCTCCTCATAGGAATCCTGAAAACACACACACAAAGAACAGAAATAGGTAAAAACTATACTGAGCAGCTTCTACTGAATGATTTTCAGTGATGTACATTACCTGGAGTTTTAGTATTTTGTTTGCTGATATCTGATCCGCCTGCAGTGTTGCTCCTCTGGTTTTGAGTTCCGTAATCCTCTGTTCAAAGTCTTTCAAGCTCTCCTCTGCACAGGCAATAACCTAATAGACATTTACAATAATTTTTTATTTTTTTTGTTCTCTGTAAGTTGAGTGAAAAGCAGGGTGTGTTTGTGTGCATGCATGTGATGCTAAAGCTTTCATTACCTCTAGTTGTTTTGAGGCTGGTCTATCCATGGCTCCAGCTAAGGCCTGTAGCACCTGGCACTTGGTCTCAATTAAAGCAGTTTGGAGAAGCTGCAACTCAGTCTTTCAAGACAATTTTTAGAACATTTATAAGAATCAACATCTCCTGAGGAGTTATTAGTTCTGCAAATGTTTTGGTTTTATAGTGGTCGTGTTTCAAGAAAAAATAAAACATTCTTGAAAAGCAACAAACACAAAATATTAGGCAAACCTGGTGGGCTGTGAGCTCATGTGCTCTGGTCCTCATGTGGTCACAGCGTGTCCCCAGAGCACAACCCAGAGCGCCTAATCTCTCTTTAAGGCAGTCAAGGTTGTCCTCAAGCAGCAATTGATCCTCTTGTCTCAACACTGAAGACCCAGCTAACAGAGCCTGGCTGAGCTTTACCTCCTCTGTGACATGCCTCACTTCATTCTCTAAGGTCTGCAGGAAAGATCAGAAACAGTTCAGGAAGATTTAAAAAATACTCAACTAAAAAATGACGATTATTATGAAGATTATATCCATAGAGCAGACCTTTTTAAACATCAGCCACATAGTGTGTCAATAATCAACCTCCTACAGAGATCTAATTTATTGTCAACTGAACTTTAGGAAACTTTAATGGATATTAACAGGCTCATATGATTTGCTATAAAACCTTCTGCAAAAATGATAGAAGCTGCACAAATGAATCTACCTCCTGTTTTTGTAGCTGGGTCTCTGCATTTTCAGCCAGCAGCACTGAGCCTGAGAAGACATTGTTCTCCACACCATCCAGCCAAGAGGAGGTGGATGACACAGCTGTGTAGAGCTGCTGTTCCATCTGCGCCACCTGTGCCTCACCACCACTGGCCTATGTACAAACAAGAGTGTTGCAAATTTCCATTGACACATATTGAACTACATATATTTCCATGTTACAATAGAATGGCATGTTATAGAAATACCTGAGTGGTCATGTCCTCTATTGTTTGTCTGAAGCTATCATACAGATTATTCAGAGAAGATTTGTCAGCTTGAGTTTCTCCTTTAAACAGTGTTCCAGCTGTGGTCACACGAGAAGCCCTGGAGTATACCTGCAGAAAACAAAAGAACAGGTCAATGCACTTCACTTCCACTGCTGCTTAATACTAACAATTACAACACAACAAGGTTTATACCGGCTGTTTGTGGTCCTGCTCCAGGGTTTTCTGCAGCAGCTGCAGCTTAGTTTTGAGCTCTAGTCTGAGGCTCTCCCATTTCTGCCTCATCTGCTCTCGAGCAGCCTGAGATTCCCTCTCAACCAAAGCTGCTGGTGAAAATGGCTCTGTTGTACTACACGGTGAAAGAAACATGACTTAATAAATGCTCAATTTATAGTCTGCTACAGGAATCATTATGGGAGTTAACTGAACATTTTACTAATTGATTTGAGTTAAATGTACGCTATAATAGTTAGTAAAATACCTGGCACTGCTGGGCGAGGCCTGCTGGATAAGGATCTCCTCTCCTCTGCTCGCCACTGACTGAAGCAACTTTTTCTGTTCTGCGAGCTGCTCCTCCAGTTCCTAGAAAGCAAACCATTTACTGTAAATTGGAGTTTGTATGATGTAATTAATTTGCTTCTGACACACTGTGTGGTGTTACAATGATGTCAAAGTATTTTAATTGTATTTTATAAAAATGAGATTGTTACTGTATACTTCAACAGTTTGATAGTAACAATATATGTTTTCAATGCAAGTGTGCTGTGTAATAGTGGCCATAAGTTAAAAAACAATTGACAACAACTCATTTGAGAAAGGACATTTTAATTTTAGTATCAATAGCCTGGGGCTGCCTTTTTTGCTATGAAGACTGAGCACTATGATAAGGAAACAAAACAAATATGAGAAAATGTACCCTTTGTCTCTGCAGACTGTCCTGGTGTTGCTGGGAACGTGTGGTCCGGGCATGGGCCAGCCAGTCCTGCACACTGGGACTTTGAGAGAGGCTGGAGTCAGATTCACTGTCCTCCTGTTCCTGCAGCGAGTCCTAAAAAAAAAAAAATATTAAGGAAACATACACCAGCAAGGAAGAAGCAGGAATATCAAACGCATTAACTCAATTTTGGGTCAGAGGTTTTGCAAATTTGTCAAAGGGTGTGAAGAAATACTGAAACAAAGAGGTGTCACAGAAAAGCTATTAAGGACAAACATTTAATATTCCCTTAGCTGGTTTGACATCTTTTGTTCGGCTTGTTATTCTGACAAATGTACTAGACACTTACGTAGGTCAGCCTATTGTATTATGATGGTCTAATAAATATGGTGGTTCAAGTCTGAGTATACAAATGTTCTTTATGGTGCAGTTAGACAGAAAACGTCATCCTGTTAGGTTGGAAAATGTTTTAATCAACATTCTGAGCAAGTTACCCATAGTACCTAATGTGGTATTGTAAAAGTTCAGCATCACATGGCAACATTGAAAGCCTGAAGCCACCTCACCTCGATGTCGTTCCGCCTGTCCTGAAGCATCCTCTGCAGCTCCAATAGGCTGCCCTTCAACATGCGTATCTTTCCGGCCAACTGCTCGGCTTCCTCTCTGGTCTCTGTCCGGCCCTCCAGCAGCAGGCTCTCACTGTGCATGGACAGCTCTGACAGGGCCAGCACCTTCTCTTCAATCTCCAGCAGCATGTTCTGCAGCAGCAGGAGGAGAGAAGCCAGCTCAAACATGGTATCACGTCTCACCACCTACAGCAGTCCAACAAACGCTCCAGACATACAGGGGGCCAGGGTCTGGCTGAACCCCCCTACACTACAAATGTTCCCCAGCTACAGGACAAGGAGAGCGCTCCCTCGGCTCTCATCCTTGGCCCATCCCTCCAGCCTCGCCTCCTGTGCAACATATTACCACTAATCCTTCACGGTCCATGCTCTACAGGATTCATGTTCAAGCACACATTCAAAAGCAACGCTTGTGTGTAGAACACCATTATAAGTCTAGACAAGCTAACGATGCCAATCAATGAATGGTGTTCCAAAGTTTGAAGATACATTTGTTTTTAACACCATTGCCACTAATCTGCTATTGATAGCTCCAGAAGGTCTTTCAAAGGCTGAGAGTGTAACTCCACATACTGCCTAACCCTCCCCGTTCCCTAGGATTCACCTACTTGGATATTCTAGCAGCTTTATCACCAACACCAATCACGGCAGCAGGATCTATTAATCGTCTGAAAGCCACAACCCCTGAGTATTCCGCCCTATGCAGCTAACAGAGTCTTGTCAAACAGTGACATCTGCATAATCTGCTTAAGACTAGTTGTACACGCTTAGGAGCCTTGCCATCTGAATGCCCCTTTAAATGCCTCTAATGCTCTTGTTTACCCACTGAAAGGTTCCTGTTCCCCCGGGATCCGGACAATATATTGAAGTACAAGACAGGGCTTAATAATCCACAAGCACATTATCATTAATCTGCTAACCAGAGACAACACATAGAAAACAGTATTCAAGAACACCGTACTGCCATTCCAGCCAATTTGCTATGAAATATTAAGCAACCTCATATGCATATTCACAAATTAATTAATTTAATAATTCCAATTAACATGTATTCATCCATTGCTCTGAATGAACAGCAGGGGGAGCTCTTACCTGACATTCAGTAAGCTGATCCTCCATATCTGTCTCCTCTAGAGGTCTAGGTTCAAGGAAGAAGGTTACAGAACTGCGCATTCTGGTCAACCACAAGTCCAGTTCATCTGTTTGGGTGTGATAGAGCTGTATGGCCTCTTCCTGCTGCTGACCCTCCAGGCGGTCACTAATGCGCTCCTGGGGCAGAGCACAACTATTAGCTACTATTAGTAGTAAAATACTTTTGCAATCTTCACAAAGAGTACCTCCAATAGCTGCTGTTTCCCTGAGGCCTTCATGTGGATAGTGGCCATCCTCTCAGCTAACACAGCAAGGGAGGAGTGCATGGCCAACTGGTCAGCCATGTCTGAGTCCACAGCATCAGAGGCCAGATCCTCTGTGAAGCTTGTTTGCAGCCTTTCGATTTCCTCCTGCACACTCTGAATCTCTTCTATTAGACCCTAGAATGAACAACTTTGTTATAGGTGTTGCATGCTGTATAATGACTAACTTCATTTTCATTTCTAAGTTTGTTAAAGGGAAATATTATCTTTTTGATGTTTGTAGATACTGTTACCATACAATATATATCACAAATTCAAAATTTGGATATAGGAGCAGAGCACTTTTCAATCCATTAAGTGGAACAGCAATGTGATGTTGAGACAAAAAAATATTTACTGGGATATTATAAATACAGTCCTGTCAAAAGGTGACAAGAGTGGCTCAAAATATGTTTTCTAGTGACATGCATCATTAGCAAAATATATTTTTTATGTTTGACATAGTTCGAAGGTATACTTTGCATTATCATGGGTATACTTACATTACTTTAGAAATCTGGCAACTCCCTACCCTGACAATATGAAAGTTCTCTTTCCATCAAACCTTTTAAAAACCTTTATTGTACTGTAGCAACTCACCTCCTGTGCCTTAATGTGGTTATCTGGGCTTTTATCTGCCTCCAGAGGCTTACTCAGTTTGGCCTCAAGAGCCTCCATTTGAGAGGAGATTGACTGGAGTGAACCCTGGTAATACTGTTGCTTTTCCAGAGCTTCATAAAGAGACCTCTGCTTTTCGCTGATCTGTTGGAAGGCCGATTAAAACAATGTAAAAGATACCAATCATTGGGAACTGTTGACGCGTTGTATTATTTACATACCACAGTCTTTAATGTCTCCCATGAGCGCTGCAAGTCATCTAAATTGGCCACAGACTCAAACGTTGGGTCATATAATTCTTGGATTGGAGCTCTTGTGAGGGTTCCTCTTCCCATCTAAAAACACATTCAAACAGTGTCATTACAAATAAGTAATGAAACGGATGGCAACCAGATAGAACTACATTTATAAAGCCCCTAATTCATTGTTAGTCATGATGAGCTTGCAGGTACAGGAAGAGAATAGATATGGATTATTACTTTCCTTGGTTCAATTTTGACTTCTGCATTAAGTGAATTGAATCAATTGAGAGTGCTTAGTTGAGTAAACAGGACATATTAGAGATATTATTTATTTATTTGAAGAGAAAAAGTATTTGCAATTTTGCTGTTAGACCAGAATGACAATAAAAAAGCTATAAAGAGAAAGAGGGAAGGCAGATACCTTGGTTATAGAGGCTTCAGTGTAAGTGACGGGAGAAGGAGAGCGACAGACAGGAGGAGAAGAAACCTCACTGCTAGTGCCCTCCTCCCCAGACTCCTCTGTTACAGGGGACAGGAGGGTGTGACAGCGGCCAGCCATCACCTGACAAGCCATGCAAGAAACAATAACAGAAAAGCAGACGTGCAAGGTGATTAGGAAAGCTTAATCATTTGCAATGTGTTATTTTATATAAAATTAGCACGCTGCACTTTTCAAAAACACATATCAGTCAAATTAAATCAATAAAACCCTTTAGAACTTAGGATGATTTTTTTAAGTAGACAATGCCATCACCAACAATGCAAACAGATTTGTCAGAACCATGTCATGTGGTTTATTATGTTCTCTAACCATGACAGCTTGTGCTGAAGATTTTTTTGATTTCTCCCCATCCATCTCCTGCACCCCCTCTGGCAGCCCCTCCACATCACTCACGGTCAGCAGCATGGTGGCATGCTTGGCTTTCACTGCCAGCATCTTGCATTTAGAGTTTAGTGAGGCAATCTGCTCTTGGTAACCTTTGATCTTCTGGGCCAGCTCCTATTCAAAAATACATAAGGGGCAACTTATTATAGAGCTATGAGGAAATTTCAGCTATAACATCACAGTACAGAGGATTATAGTTAGTTGAATAACTTGTAGTTAGTTAAATAGATAGATAGAGATCAAATCAGTGTCCCTTTCTGTGTTCAATTCACATGTTAAGTTCTTGTTTATGTTGGTTACCTACAAATTATTAAAGACATGCAAAAATGTCATACTTTATATGTTATGCCTGTATTACACTGATGACTATCCAGGGTTCCTTTCCTTTAATTCCATTCTTCCTGCTCAGGAGAAGTGGTTTATTTGTGAATTAATGTAATATACTTCATGGTGAAGAATCTGGGCCTGCAGCTCCTGGATGTTGTTTGTGGGGATTGGACGGTCCTGAATGACGCAGTGTGCTTCCTCTATCAGTCCCTGTAGGTCTCTCACTTCCTGTTCATATTGCTCGTACTGCACCACTGCTTCCTAGATTTAAAAAAAATGAAATTGATTTGGTAAGGTTAGATGAAAAGTAAAACACCCCCAAAATGTTTTAGTTCTTTGGTAGAATTTAAAAAGAGTAAACCTCTCAAAATATGCAGAAAACTATATGAATCTCTCAGTTTATACGAAACCTTGTTAAATCATCAAGCTTGTTTACTTGGCAGCACTGTGACTTCTAGCTGTGCCCTTTTACATACACTATGCATTGCATATTATTCCAGAATGCAGGACAATATGACGTTAATACAATATGAAGTTACTGTGCGTCAGCAATAATGCCCCCTACTGTACCTGTAGGATGTTGCATTGCTGAATGGCCACGTGCTGCAACTGACTGGCCTCTTGCTGAAGATGCAGTGCTGTGCGACAAATGGCTAGGTTGGGCATCACTTCCTCTGGGACACGCAGAGCACTCTGACACAGCTGCACTGCCTGCACCTGCTGCTTTAAGCTCTCCATATCTGCCAACAGACGCTGCAACAACAGGGAACGTTTACCTTGTGTGAAACTGCTATAATGTGCAAAGTAAGGATCTGAGGTGCTTTGTGACCAATGATAGGGAATATCTTGCTTGTCTAGCTTATTTTAATGTGGCATGGTTACCTGTCTCTGAGCCAGCTGTTCTTTGAGGCTCTGGCGTGCCAACTCTGGTGATGTCAATGTAGCTTGGACCTGCTCCAAAGCAACATGTAGGGCCTTAACTTCAAACTCCAGGGCTTCCATACTCTGAGGACACATTGTACATGAGTCAATTAAACAGTATAGTTATCACAAGGTATGAGCTACAAGTATTAATGCTTCTTTTCAAATATAATAAAACAGGAAGGCAATTCATAAACATTAAAAACAAGTAATAGATAAGAAATCTTTTTTTACCTTATCTGCATCCTCCAAACTCTGCAGTCGTGTCTTGATGCATTGCTGAAGCTCCTCAGTGTGTCGACTAAGTTCACAAACCTGTTGGCTCATAGACTCAACCTGCAGCACCTCAGACAGAAGTTCCACTTTTTCTGCCATTGATTCCAGGTCTCCATGGAGTTCCCGGGACTCACGAAGGACAGCCTAAAGCACATGACAACAAGGCAGTGAATAAAAGGCACTTGTGGTATAGCCTCTTTTGGGGATTTTGGCAACCCGTGCCTTTCGTGCAATGTGTGCAAAGGTAAAAATCCTGACGCATCTGTGAACTGTGTGTGAATAAGCCTGAGTCAAGCTCAAACCATTTCCATCCTCTTATTATTCCTTTTATAAATAATATGGAGGGAAGAGAGCCCAATAACACTTCGTAAAAAAGCTAAAATGTCTGTCTGTAAACTATGACCATTGAACCTATGAGGATGCTCTCTGGACCCCCAACTCACCTGGTACATCCGTATCTGCTCCTGCAGATGAACAGAGGAGTTCCAGATAATGTTCGCCCTCACCAGGCTTTTGGCTTTCTCCGACCATCTCACAATGAAGTCTAGCATCTCATTATACTCATCTAAATAGCAGACAGCCTGAGGAACCAAGATAGGACAGAAGCCGCACAGTTAAGGCACAGCAAAAACAAATAAAGTATGCTTTCCAATGTCACATTTTTTAAATGTTGTAGCATAAAATAAAATAACATTTGCATTTGTAAAGGGGACCTGAAAAGCCAACCTTTTTGAGCCAGTTGTTCCTACAGTCTGCTAGCCTTGTTGTGTGGTGATGCATCTCTGACAGTTTGCTGATGGCGTCACTAAGCTGTTTGGCCAGCAGGGGGTTTCTGCGGCCAAACTCTTGTACAGCAGCATCCAGTTCTGAAAGGGTGCGACCACAACTGTCCAAGTCCTCCGCCATGCTCTGAGAAAAGGAATGCAACATACATCATTTTTTAATCCTGATTATTTTGTATCTAAAAGCCTTGAAGGATAGTATTTCTAAACCAGCTGTAGTCAACTATACGTCAACAGTTAGACCAAGCTGAAGTAAGTTAACCCACCTTGACTTCTTCTTTGGCATGATCAACATCAGGAGAGTTTTCTTTGAATTTAGCTGAGATTGCTTTGAGCTTCTCAGAAATGTCATGGATTCTAGAGCTGAAGTCCTCTTTTATTTCTCTTATTTTCTGAATTTCTCTCTCTTTCGAAAGAACCTAAAACATATAGAGAAATATACATGACTACTTTACATCACAATTTAAATGAAACAACATTTAAAGAGTCCATTAAGGTCTTATTTACATTGAAAGCTTTTCAAATGATACCGTACCTGATCTTCAATAGCACCCAATGCAAGTGAGACCTCAGCCAACTGCATAGAGATTTCAGAGGGCAGTATGGTGTAGAGGTCCAGGTACTTGCTCTGTTGCTGCTCTGCTAATTTATCCACGTGCTGACGATAAGTGATCACTTCTCCATGCACAACCTATAATGGAACAAATTGAGTACCCATGTAACTTTTATTAGAAATAATAAAATTCAAATAGAAATGTCCTAGGGGTGACTGAAAGATAAAAAGAAGATGAAAGAAGAAAGATGCTGTTTTTTAGATGTAAGATAGACCTCAAGCTCCTGCAGCAGAGAATCAATGTCTGGTGTGGGATTGAGAAGAAGCTCCCTGGTCTCCTGAATCCAGGCTTTTACAACAATAAGTTCCTTCTCCACTTCCTCTCGGTCCCTCAGTTCCTGAGCTGCTTGTGCCCGCTTTGTCCTTGACTGTGTCAAGAGGCTGGAGGGCGAAGACAAAAAAAATCTACTGAAGTTCTGAATAGCAGAATATAGGTAAATGAGTTTAATTAAATAGTAGAAAATGTTTTGTTTTTTAAAATCCAAATATATAATAATAGTAAATTGCTTTTATTTTGAATAATGCAAAAACATCTTCATTAAAACAATACCACTGGTTAGAAAAAATTTAAGACAGATGTCCTTGTTAAATGCAACAGTTTGAAGGTTTATCTTGTTGCTACCTTTCCATTTGGTCTTGAACAGCTCTAATCTCCTTCAGACTGGGCAGCTCATCCTGTTCAGTTGTTGGTGATGGCACTTCCACATCGTGCAGCAGGCTGAGAGCGTACTGGCGCAGCAGTGTGAGGGAGGAGAGCTCTCTCTCCAAGTCTTGGCTCAGCAAGTCATGCTGGTCCAACAGAGACTGCAGGGTGGCTTTGGAAGCCTTCTCCACGGCAGTGTCAGGGAAACGACTTTGGAGCTCATCAGAGACTGCTCTTACCTTCACCATCTGTACAAAAGGATTGAGAAAGTTTAGCTACTACTGCAAAAACTATACTTTTTATTATAAAGTAAATATTTTTCCTGTGGTCTGTGTACCTTCTCTCTAAAAGTCCTCCAATCCTGTGCTGTGTCCTCGAGTACTCTCTCTCGTCCCCGCGCCACGCTTCGTAGTCGTGTCCATCGCTGCCAAACGGTTGTCATGGAGCGACTGATGGTGGCCTTGCTTACATCACTTCCCACCAGCTCCAGCTGGGCAGCTTGCTCTTCTAAACCACTCAGCTTCTCTTGGAAGCCGTTCACCAGTGAGACAAGGGACTGGAAAAGTAAGAGATAATTCGTAAACTAAGCATTCATAGAAGCACCAACCATTTTTTTTGTATGGAAAATGCCTTTGTTTGGCCTCTCATACCCGATGACTGCATAGCTTATCTTCAGCCTCTTGGCTTGTGGCTGCCTTTGCAGTGGAAAACTCAGTCAGTTTCTTTTCAGCCTCATTCATAAGCTCAATAACTGTCTGCCTTGCCTCCTGGTATGACTTCCACTGAGTTACACAGCTGTGAAAAACAAAACATATCAGAGGATTAAATGCCATTATTATCAAATGTTCTGTATTGTTGGGGTATATTACATTTGCACTAGGCGTGGGAATCACTTGCTACAGTACCTCACAATACTTAACTTACGTTAAATAGCTCACAGTTCCAAAAATATCAATACAGCAATGCTTCCATATTACTAGACAATCCTTTAATGATACATCACAATATTGGTCTAATTATAATAACAAATTCTTTGTGTGTAAACTCTGACATATTTTATTGCTTAAACTTTTGAGTAATAACAAACTTGTTTTTGTGTTGATCTGGACACAAGGTCATTATTTTATTAACTAAAATATCAATATTTGGCACCAGCATATCGTTTCTTGTATCCCACAAAGAAGGACAACGATCTATTGCCGTGTCGCTATTTTGTCCAAACCCTGACATTCACCATCATTTTCTTGTTCTCACTACCTTTGTAGGACATCCTGGTGACACTGGAGCTGATCTCGAACCTCCACGCCTCTCTGCTTGGCCGACTCCACGCTCACACAGAGCTGCTCTTTAGCTTTGGGGTTAACAAGGTTCTCCAGCTGAGGCAGCAGGGCCTGCAGCTCCTCCAAGTGGATAAGGAACTCCTGCTCTGTGGCCATGATGTCTCCCTGCTGCCGGAGACACTCCTCATAGTTCTCCACGTCAACGCCCAGACTAGCTTGCTGCAGGAAGGACACAGCATCCTCCAGCCATTCACAGGCTGACTGCATCCTAAAGTGGTACTTCTGGCACAACCCCAAAGCGTCCTCCAGAGTAATCTTTACACAAAAGCAATACAAAAAAATTATATATTAAATATTAAAAATCTTTTTAATATAAAATACAGATTCTGCCATAAATGCACTTATTCTAATGCTTCACAGCAAATGACAAATCAAATACTGTATATGGGCATTAAGGTAACTATAACAAACAGCATTACAGATAAAGCATTTCACTAAAATGAATGCATGATGACCATAGAATACTGAATGTAATATTGTCCCACCTGTTTTGAGCACAGTGCTTTCTGAACGTCTGCCTGCAGCTTGGCCATTTCTTCTAGGCTTGTGTCTACGTGGGCTGGGACAAGCTCATTTGCGCTGATATACTCCTGTTTCTCCCTGTTACTAAGAGCAGCCACTATTCTCAGTTTAGACTGCACTTCCTCCTGCATGATTTGCTGCTTTCTTATCTCCTCCTGCACCTTCTCCACCCTCACATCAACAATCACAGCACAGCCCAGGTCATCCCTGACCTGCAGCAGCCAGTCCAGGGTCCTTTTCATCTCTGTCTCAAAGTCTTTACTTTGGACAAACCTGGTCTCACACTCTTCAATCAGATCCCCTACTGCGGCCTGCAGAGATCGCAGCTCGTCTTGCCACAAAACCACTTGCTCCTTGGAGGCATCATGGGCTGCTTGATCCACGCGGGGGGCAAGCGTGTCCATCTGCTCCACGAGCCTTGACAAGTGAGAGTTGGCACTCTGGAGACTCCCTGCCAGAGTGTGGTAGTTCTTCAGCCTCTCCTCAGCTGACTGCGTCTCTGCATTCACTTTTACCAGCTGCTCTTTTGTGGCCTTTAACTCTGAGTCAACCTGCATAGCCATTGCCTTGTGGTCCTCAAAAGATTCCAAGGTTTCATCCAGATGCTCTACTTTCTGTTCAACCAACCTCTTTAGGCCGTTGTACAGGCTCACTAGCAGGGTCATTTCCTCTGGGCGCCATGGTTGACCTGTGCTGCGAAATCCTTCCTTCTTCTGGTTCAGTTCACTTACAGCTACACCGAGGTTGCTCAGGTCTGCCTGGATCGCTTTGTATTCACTCTGCAAACTGACAACCTCTTCTGTTTGCAGCCCCACAGGCTGTGTGCCCAGACTATTGAACTGTTCCTCAAGCTCTTTCAGAGCTTTATGAGTGACGTCTATGAAAGAAGTGTACTCATTCCTTGTGAGAATGGCCTGCTGGATTTTCTCTTGTTTTTCTTTGGCTAGTGCTAATATGCTATTATATTGGTGGGGGAGCGTGTTGAGTTTTTCATCCAAATAGCAGTGGTCTACTTCATTCAGACTGGGCAATATTTCCTGACCAGCTCTTTGTACAATTAGGAGAAGATTCTCATAGTCAATGGCCTGCTCAACTATCTGTTGATATTTTTGTAGCTGCGCTTCCAATTCAGCGTCTCCAACCATCAGATTGATTTCTGGGAACGTAACTATATCCGCTTGTTTTATCCACACACATATTTTCTCTAAATCATTCTTGAAATACTTTCTGGAAACCAGTACTTTTTCCAGCTCCTGAAGTTTCTGGCCACACCTATGTAATGTTTTATCAAAGATGTTTTGTAACTCCTGCAACTTTGTGAGAATCTCATTCCTTTCTTCATCGCTGGCATCCCTCATAAGGTCCCTCCCCTGAGACCACAAGGAGGTCAGCTCGCTCTGGTAGGCTTTAAGGCTGCTTTGGATGTTCCTGCATGTTCTGACCTGCTTGGCGAGGTCATCAGGTAACAAGGCAATGTACTCCTCCGCCTGGGCCTTCTTTTCATTCTGCTGGACCCAGGAAATGGACTGACTCACAGCCATCAGGAACTGTGTTCTTTCTGTGAATGCCTTGCTGAGGTGTTTTCTGCGCTGCACAACCTTTACACTCAGAGATTCCACCTCCTTTTGAGTGTCAACAATCAGCTGTTGGAGGCGTTGCCGTTCAGTGAGGCCCAGCCGGGCCAGCACCCGGTCAGAATCACCCACGGCCTGTGCCAGCAAGAGCTGCTTGGCTTCCAACTCACTGCAGATGCTCAGGTGGTCAAACAGAAAGCTCTGAGCCAACTCTGGAGGAGGACTCATTTTCATGGCCTCAGACAGGGCAGGCTGCTGCTCTTCTGCCCAGTCCCGAGCCTCTTTCAGACGGGCTTCTACTTGGCCCATATCTTCCAGGGTCACCACTGAGTCTTGGATTTTCCTCTCAATTAGATTTTGCATCTGAGACCATCGCTGCTCAAAGTGGCTGATCTGCTCTTTTACCAGCTCCTTGTCATCCAAGTTTAAATGTTGGATGACTCTTTGTTTCTGTTCCTTAAGGTCCTCAATTGTGGCTTTTTGTTCTTCCAGAGTTACTGCAAGCTTCCGTAATGCCTCCAAATGCTGAGATGAACTTTCAGCATCCGTTCTGTAACACAAAAAAAAAATTTGTGTTATGTGGAGAATATAACAATGACAAACTAAAATACAAAATCTGTGAATGTTTAAAATGAATTCCCAAAGGTGATTGCAATGATGGGTTTGCGCTCAAACATGTGTAATGGTCCCACACAGAGGTCCACTCTTCCTGAACCCTGAACTTTGTAGAAAGAGCGATATCAAAGAAATTGAAAATAGGCAGCACAACTGGGAGTTTCTTGCAGCGTAAAATAAAACCTAACGACTTTGGTCTTGTCAGGAGATTTAAAGAATCAAAGCACAACAGTATGTGTTGACTAAATGCTTTCTTGATGTACAAACACACCTGGCCAAATTGTCCCACTCTTTGGACACCTGTTCAAACAGCGCCTCCACTGCAGTGATACAGTCATGGTATTCTTTAGATCTCTGCAGGTCCTCCTCTCTCTGGCTCTGCAGCTTGTTGGCCTGGTGACAAAGTTCAAGCCAGGAATGGCCCAGACGGTCAAGCTCTGCATGTTCTGGAGAGTCCTGGCCACCGGTCAATCTGCTCACAGTCTCTGTCATCATGGTCAAGGTACTCTGTTTAGACTGCAGCTGCTGGCTGGATTCCTGTGTGAAAATAGTGGTAGGTTACCCTTATTACATCCAACAGTAAGCCGTCCTCCCTTTAATCCCCACATAACCCAGGCCAAAATGTTGGATTAGATAAAAGTAACAAAATCACCAACATAATCACGTTTAGGGTCACTGTAATGTATAGTTGAGGTAAAAAACAAACGTGTAGACAAACAGCATTTCTTCATTTTAATAAGCATGCAAAAGAAATTTGATGAGGATGATCAAGGAAGAGTTGCCCTTTGTGTTCGGTATCAAGGAATAAACGGCTATGATACTGTTCCCTACTTTGGCTTGAGACAACATGTTTTGAGCTATCTTGGTCTCCAACTCCGCAGGCCTTCTGGAGAGGCTGAGGAGCTGCTGCTCCATATCCTGGAACAAGCTGCTCAGATCTTGCTTCTGTTCCTTAATCTCCCTCCAGCCCTCTGCGAGCTCCTGGGCACTGGACATTCTTTCCTCTATCTGCAAAAACACATTTATACCTTCCTACAGTCAATATTTGCAGAATTGTATATTGTGAAAAAGCCTACATTCTATACCACTCATGATATATCGTTAAATTATATATACACACTCACACACACACACACACACACACACACACACACACACACACACACACACACACACACACACACACACACTTAATTTATTGATATAAGAAAATGTATTATCTATTAATATAGTATGTACTGACCGTGAGTTTGACCTGCTGGACCTGGGCAGCTGTCACTCTCACAGCATCATCAGACAGGTCGCACACAGAACACACTAGGTCCAGGTACGTGCTGGCCTGCTCCTGAAGGGCCCTGTTGTGCTTTACCTGTGTGAGCAAAAGTGATTGATTAAAATAAATTATGAAAAATAACCTCTCGCCACCATTGCTTTCCAAGAGTAGGCACAATTTCACTGTGTCAGTTACCTGCTTTAGTGCTTCCTGCAGACCAGATGGTCCCTGACCATTGAGCTGAAGCTCCTCCTGCACTGCGGAGAGCCAGGTTTGGCACTGCTGGAGAGTGTCCTGATGGTTCACGTGTTTCTGCAGCTCCCGGTCCAGACTCTGGTATACCTGATTAACAAGGGGAGGTAAGACCTTAACTACCTTTATCTCATAAAAAGAGAAATTCTGAAAATGATGAAATAGAGAGGTCTGCTAGTTAGAAGAAAATTAAGAAGATAAAATATCTATAGTTGCAATGTTGTATTACTCACACGTTGGGCAGTGCTGCAAATGGCAGAGTAGCTATCTCTGGTTCCTTGTTGGTGAGCCTGGACTTGTTGACTGATCTTAGCTTGAACTTGGTCTGTACAGCTGGCTATAATACCTTCTCCTTTCTGATTTAAGCTGGTGAGACGCTCCTCAAAACTGGCAATTTCCTCCATTATTGCCTAAAACAATAACGGTTAGGTATTTTTTATACATTTTAACATAAGTATTCCATGTAATTGTAAACCAACAGTATTTTGAAGTCATGTAATGATGTAAACTGAACACCTAATGTTACATTAAAAGAAAAACTGTAGGACAGTATGGTCAAGGTTACCTTGTGTCGGGCAAGATGCTGAGTGGCCATTTCCATACCGCTGGTCTGCATGGAATCTGAGGTGACCAGTCTGTTGGACATCTGTAAGAGCCACTTCTCAACCTCTTGCAATTCACTGTTGTAATCCTCGTGCTCCTTCACCCACTCCACAAGATTCTGGACCTGTGTCTGAAACACAACACACAGCCAATCTCAGAAATTCAATCAGATGTATGACATGTAATCGTAAAATTAAAAAATAAAATTGTTCTTGACAGATTTCTCATGTAAGCCGCTATCCAATGCTGACTACAAAATTTAAACCTTAGCAGAAACAGCATACTGTAGTAGTGCTCACACCTTAGCTGCTAAGCAGATATCTTGGTAATCAGCCTGCAGCTTTTTCATGTTGTCACGTATAGTGGGGTCGTGGACTGTGTCGAGCAGGGCCTCTCCTTTCTCAAAGACAGATTTCACAGCTGATTCATGAGACTGCACTGTTTGCTGGATTGTCTGCAAATATTAAAAGAGAGCAAAATGTTGTAGATAAAAATCCTTAAGTTAATTTTCACTGTATTCCGAGAGAAAAGATTAAACAGTGTTAAGTACCTTGTACTTTGCTAGCTGAGCCTTCTTCTGGTAGAGTTCAGCTTTAGGCTCTACACTTGATGCTAAAAGGTTTTTGGTCTCCATCACCCACTGGGCCTGGGACTTGTATTTATCCATAAAGTCTTTAGAGAGTGAGATACATTTCTCAAGGGAGCTATGCTCTGTTCGCAGAGCTTCCATCAACTCCTTCAGTTGGAGGAGGCAGCTGTCCACCTCCTCCTTCAGCTGCTCTGCTTCAGGCTCCTCCAAGAATGCCATGGATCGCGCTGTCTTCTCCCTCATTGTCTTCAGGTAAGAGTGACCCTGCTCCATGTCTGCCTGAAGAGCCTGAAAGGTACATGTGATTGGGTTGTTAAGTTCTAAACAGATATCACATTTCTGATTCTGATAGTAATTTCCACTGATAACATATGTCTTAAAAAATCAGCAACAACTTGGTCAGGTTTGACTAGTCATGTACACTTATGTTGGAGTCACACGTTGTGAATGGTGTTTACAGAGCAGTCACTAAAATACAGAAGATATGTGCTCTATGTGAAAGAGTTTACCTCTAGTTTTTTCATTTTTCTGTCCATAGCAATGCGGTCCACTACATCAACACTGATAGCCACAGTGCTGAAGTTATTTTGAGCTGCGCTGAGCCAATCTGAAAAGGTGTTGAACACACACTGAGCTTCTTCGATGCAAGACACCTCCTCCTGGAGCTGTTTGATTGTCTCCTGCAATGTAAAGGAAGGGGAAAAATGATGAGAGAAGAATGCAAAGAACTGATGACGTCTTTCAAATAATCTGTCAAATTACAGATTTAGAACAAAGAGTTTTAACAGACATTGCGGGTCGTCTTCTGGACCATTTCAAAGGGCTCAAGCAACCAAGAAATAACCATTAACAAAAATATAGAGAATAGGTATAACAATATACTATATATATAAATAAATATATATATATATATATATATATATATATATATATATACACACACACACACACACACACACACACACTTATTCTATATAGGTATATATAATATTCACATCTATATATTACTGTGATAACATGTGCTGTGTTCAAAATTATGTTACCAGTAAATGCAGAAGCAGGACATGGTAGCGAGCTGTAATCTGGGTGGCTCTGGAACTGATCCGGCTGCTTATATGTGTCTCATCCAGAACCTGCTGAGCCAAGAGACTGAGGCCCTCCATCTCCTCTTGATAAACCAGCACTTCCTCCTGCCAGGTCTGACCAAAAAAGGACCATTAAATATGTCTGAACCATACTTAAATGTTGCTTCCAATTCAATTTCAACTTATTGCAAGCTTCTTCTTTTGATTGTCATATAACTGAAATGACCTAGCCGGATTTAAATTGTGTTTTTTCTGAGTAACTAAAACAGCTTTGAACACTAAGCATAATTATGCAGATGTGTACAACAGTGCAGACATGTCATTGTGCATCGCTTCTGTGCATGTAACACTCACCTTTATTAGCTGGAGTTGAGCATCTTTGGTGGTACAGTCAGAACGCCGGTGGCTACGTAGTTGTGCTTTGGTCTCCATGCCCTTTAGCCAGCTGTCAAGACGCTGAAACTTCTGGTCCATCTGCCGGAGTTTGGCCAGAGCACTGTTGAGCTGAGCCCGGGTGTCGGCCAGCCGCCCCTGGTACAACTTCCACTCCTGTTGCAGAGTCTCTAGCGCTCGGTCTTCGATCTGAGGTAGGCCCCAGGAAATGGCCAACTCTCGACTGACCAGCAGGGTGTTTAGCAAAGCCTGGCCCTCTGTACAGTGCAGCTGCAGTTCCTGTAGTTACATAGATGTGGTTTAACATATTTAGCTTTCTAAACTTTCAGACAATATAATAACTGAATAGAAATGTTCAGACCTGTAGCTTTTGCAGAGTCTCTTCCAGCATATCAACATCACCCTCCAATTGGGTGTAGCAGCCAAGCTTCTCTTGTTCTTGCTCCAGCCAATCTTCAAATAGTTGGAGGTCTCGCTGATACTCCTGGTGGGCTTTCACCAGCTCCTCTGCACTGCCCACTGCTCTCTGAAGATACAATGCAGATAATAATACAGAGTCATAGTGTGAGAGCTAATTGGTTACTTACTTTGACAACAGGTTTGTTGATAGGCAGCCATTGCTTTGAATTGTTTACATTTTACACTCAAACTGTGTTTTCAGGAGTGTGATGCTCTTTTCCTTGGATTTGAGTCTCACTTGCCTTAAGTCAATTTGTGTTTTTCAAAATAGCAATAATACTTAATAATAACTACAATAGATTATTATAAGAAGCAATTAAATACAATTTTGTAAAGATTGAATTTTCTTTTGTAAATCTCTGTTGGACATCACTTATAACACAGCTACCCAGAAACCCTCTGTATCTAAAGTTAAAATATATTTCAACCAAGATTCACTGTTTGGCACTGTGCACATTCTGCTTTAATTACCATGGCATTCTCTTTGATAGTGTTATAGCGCTCTTGTAGATCTTGGAGTTCCAGTTGTGTGACATAGTTCTCAGCAATACTGGCACTCTTTGCAGTGATGGTGTCCAGCAGGGTGCTATGGCTGAGCACTTCCTCATGCAACAACTGAAAAAACAAGGGTACAGTATCAATCAACTGTGCATGTTTATCATTCACTTACAGTATCTTCATGACTTGTAATATTTAAGGTTTAAAATCCCAAAGTTTTCTGCATTTGCAAGTCTATATGAACTTAACTAAATCATATTCATGCTTTTATAGTATACAGCATGACTGAGAAGATTGCAGTACCTTGGCTTTGCTCAGATTAGCAGTTTTGTCTCTCATCTCTGGGCACTGTTTATCAGTGGGGCAAAGACTCTCCTCCACACGCTCCATCCATGCCACAAACTGGCGTACATCCTCCTGGTAACTGGTCCACTGGGACATGGAACCCTCTAGCTGACTGCCAATTTTTAAGAGTACAACAAAGTCAGACACTTGTGCGGTAGTCTTAGTTGTAGTAATGGCAGCAATACAAGACTTGGCAAAAAATACTAGTAGCAGCAAGTTAAGGAAAAACCTTTTGCAGACACTACTTTTGCTGTGAAGCTACAAAAAGGCAGTTTGAAACACATTTTTAAGTATTGCTGGTGATAGAGAATTAACCTTTTGCATTGGATTGAGGCGGAGAGCAGGGCATCCCAGGAATCTTTAAGGTCCTGTATTTGCTTTTGGAGTACAGGCACACCCTCAGCTGAGGTGTTTCTCTGAACCGACTCTCCTTTTGTGATCAGCATCTTCAGCTGGATCTCCTTCTCCTGACGTGCAGTCAACAGGGCCTGGTGCAACAATGACACATGGGAATTAAATACACCCCTATAATGGTTTTTCATAGTATTAACTCCAAATTCTAAAAACTGCCTCTGACTTTTGTACCTCCAGCTTGATCATCCTGCTATCGAGAACATTTTTGTCAGAAGTGGGGGTGCAGTAAGTCTGCAGCATGTGGCTGGTGTCAGCCACCCAGTTCTGCAACTCCTTCAACCCTTGGGAGAAAAGCTGGTGCTCAGTGGCTATTCGGTCAATCCTTGATGTCTTCTCCTACAGATCCACATAACAGCACACAACCAGAAAATTATCCCCTATAGGATTTAGAATCTGAATTCACAGGAGGTTCAACCTGATAATTGCACATAGTCTGATGAATGAAAGACATAAAAGGAAATTAGCATGCATATTCTATTCTCTGTATAAGTATTTAGCTGTGGTGATTTAGTACGTTTACTGTTTATCACTGTAAAATAATGTTAAGTCAGAGCTCGTTCCAGTCTAGTGCCTCTGTCTTCTCTTGAACTCCACCCCCAGAAAAGCCCAAGTGCACAAGCAGATTGGAAGGCATTACTGTACCTTGGTCAGGTTGGTTAAAGCTAGGTACTGAGCAGAGAGCTGCGAGACACGGTGCACAAAACCCTTGCCGGCCGCGTGTTCATCCCACAGAAGTTGGGCCTTCTCTTTTAGCTTGTTCAGCTGAATCTTGTGAGAGGCTAACTCCTCAAGCACAGACTGGAAGAGCACAAGCAGGTTATTTAAGAGGCATGTAGGCTGACACACAAATAAAAGAAAATCAGACACAGACCGAGGGGTTAGAGATGGCAATATAGCAACATGGCAAAGACAAAAGAGGATGAGACATTTGGCAATGTTAATGTTTGTAAAGCTCTCGGTGGTCATGACGTACAATCAAGGCATCTTCAACACTGTTAAGAGAAAATATGAGAGTAGCAAAGCAGAAAGATGGCAGTCATTCAAAAAGTAAGCAACTTGCAGTTAGTATAATGTGTTGGCAGTGCTTCCTAAAAGAATAATAGCAATGCTAAAACACAGTTACATAGCTGGAATGGTGAGTTTCTGTAAATGACTGGAATAATCGAGTTGGCTCTCAAACACAGATGGTTATTGTTGCACTTGAACATGAGTGGTCCTGAACATGAGGGGTGTTTCAAGCTCAGCGGACATTAGTACCTGTAGCTTGTGAAGCTCTTGCTTCTTGGCTGTGAGATCGTGAAGCCTTGTGCAGCTCTGGTGTACAGCGAGCTCTGTGGCGTTCAGGCACTCCTGAAGAGGTTCGGCACTTGCCTCAAAATCTTTCATCTGAGACAAAATGTTCTGAAACACACAAGACAATATATTGACACTATTTTGATGTTTTCTTGACTTAAAATAAATTAAGATACCTTTTTTATAACAGGCCCTTATTGGTGAAAAGGTCTATTTTTGGTGCTTACTTGTAAACTTGTCTCTCTGTTGTGCAGGTTGGTCATCAAGTTTTTCCAGTCCTCTCTGGCAGTGTTCATTTTAGCCCGAACTGCGTCAACTTTGTCCTTAGCTGCAGTACTACAGACAAGTTCCCCGTTCACAACCACAGCATTGAGCTTTGACTGACCTTGATCCCTGTCACTTAGAAACTCCTGAGAAGAGAAGCAGAGAGGAGTTGACAACTCAAGCATGTAGTGACACTCTTCACCTTCAGTTCATTCAGGACAAAAATGTAAAGGTAACCTTTCATTGTAACAGAATGGATTTTAGTCTGGCAGTATGGCTCTGCTTATGTGATGCTCTGGAAAATATGTTTATTCTGACAGAACCTAAGATATCCATTTATTGAATATGAACACATGTAAAAAACTGAAAATAAAAAAACAAACATTAAAAATGCATGTAAGACTAAATGCAAGTACGTGAAAAGACTGAGGAGATGGAGAAGTTACATTGAACAGGCAGCAATGTAGCAGTGAGGATGCAGATATCAGCGTTATTGTATTCAGACTAAAGCACCAAAATGTTTATAAGGACCACCAATTGTAAGAGATAGGTCGTGGATATATGTGACTGTATGGAACATGTGGCTATAAATACCTGCATAACTGTGTGTGCCTCCCTGCCATAGGCAGGAAATTATTTAGTTACAGTTCATGCAATTAAAATACATCAACAAATTGTTGCCTATTAAAAAGCTGATTGAGTTGGTTCATTCATTGGGACTACAGGTGGAAAAAAGCAATCTGCTAGAACCTGGCACAACGCATATTTTCTTGTTGTACAAGATTCATGTTTTATGTGCGCTGTCCCTGTCTTGAAATACATAAATTACATTGGTTATCAAACTTAAATATGGCAGTGCAATAGTGACTGCATGTTCCATGGCATTTGACTTTGAGAACTGTACCTGAATCTTCTGCAAGCTAGATGAGGCCTCATTGAGATTTTGAGGTACGTCAAAGCACTTGGCCGTGTTGATCTTGGCATTGACCAACCATTGCTGGAACTCTCTGAAGACTGAGCGGTACCCTTGTTCCAGCAGCTTCTCTTTGCTCTGGCACTCCCTGTACGCTTGGAGACTGAGACTAGAAAAAAGTCATGTATCACTGTTAATCAATTTAGAGATCCAAACATTTTTGTAAGTTCTTCGGTCTCATGCTTCTTGGTTCTTGTTGGTTTGACCATAGGTTGTTGAGGATTTGAATCTAACAGAGTGACCTGTGATCATGTGTGAATCATATTTACACTTTTCTCACCTGTTGTATTCCTTAATGAGAGCAGACACTCTCTCAGACTGTGTGCCCATTTCCCTGGAGAATCGGCACAGATCATTGAGTTGAGTCTTCAGACTTTCAGACACGGGCTCAGTTTTGACAAGCTCCTCCAAAGTGTCCTGGGTAAAAAACAAACAAAAACCCACTGATACAAATGAACAATAGCATTTCATATGAATTAGTCACCTACTGCCATTAATGCTTGTTTTTATTGACAGTTTATTATTGGAACTAAACTAAACCAAGACCTACCTTTGCTATCTGCCAGCCTTTAACAGCCTCCTCTCCTTCATTTTTTCTCTCTGCTTGAGCCAATCGCAGACGCCAGTCCTTAAGCTGACGGCTAAAGTCATGCAGGTCCTGCTCCAGCTGTGCTGACAGGCTGCTGAACTCTTGTTCAGAGCTGGCTATCTGGGAAAGGGCAGTCTCCAGACTAGCCCGTGTCTGCAGTGCACCCCGTTCCCACTGGTCCCATGACGAAAATAGGGCTGCCTCCTCCCGCTCCATAGCCTCATAGCCCCCTGAGCCTGTGTGATCTCTTGACACCGCCCCACATCTTTGAACCCGGTTCAGTCTCTCTCTGCCTCGCTGCTTAGAGTCAAGCAACTCCTGAAAAGTCCAGAAAGGATCACAATTGTCATCTCTGTCAAATAAAGAAAATACTTATGAGTAAAGAAATTCCCAAGAGCCAGCTGAACTGGTCCTGGTTTGAACAGCTGG
The DNA here is from genome assembly GCF_013103735.1 of Etheostoma cragini. Taxonomy (NCBI): domain Eukaryota; kingdom Metazoa; phylum Chordata; class Actinopteri; order Perciformes; family Percidae; genus Etheostoma; species Etheostoma cragini. Next base: position 6,737,563 of record NC_048426.1, read on the forward strand.
TAAAGATGTATCCCTGGTGCCTCCTGGTGGCGGCATTTAGGCAACAATCGACTGGGAGAAGACCCTGGGTGTAAACATAAAACGCTTCGGAGGACAAAACATCTCTCAGCTGGATGGGACCAGGAGACAGATTTTTTCTCACCTGCACCTTGGAGAGCTTTCTTTTAATGGAGACTGAGTCTCCTGACAGATCTGACCAGCGCTGAAGTTCCTCTTTTGCTGAAATCAGCCAGTCATTGAAGTCTCTCACAGCATCAAAATACTGCTCGTGCTCAGACACAATGCTCTCCATGGACTGCACTTTACCCTTTGTGCAAGAAAAAAAGACAATGTAAAGATTAAATACCAGTTATGGATGAGGCACTGTCACAACATAAATGTGTGAAATAGAAAAAGCATTTGAAAATATTTGAATGTATGTTCTAGACTAATACTGTGGCAGGGAAAGTGGTTTGCCAGTTTGCAACCTTAAAAGTTTGTGTGTTCAATCACAGTTAATTTAATATACTGACATTTTATCTTATATTGCTTGATGTAACCAATCTCTCAATGTGACATTGAGAGATTGTCACACTCTCAGTGGCTCAATGATGTGGCCACTTAGACCACCTTGCAACAAAAGCTTGTGCCTGTATTTAGATCACCTTGACAACAGCTGAGATATCAGCAAAATGTGAATTGAGCTCCGCCCTCGACTCTGGTCCAAATGTCTGGTCGGCAGTTTTTTCATGCATCTCCACTGCTTTGTCTGTCAGGCGTGACAGTGCTGCCGCATGAGCGTCCACATCAGCCTGGATGGCCCTGAGGCGCTCCAGCAAAGCTGACTTCTCTTTGAGGCCTGGCTGCTGAGGGAGAGTCATCCCCACTTCCTGCTCTACTGACTCCATCCACTGCTCAAGTTGGCTTTTACTGTCCTGATAGCTGGTCCACTGGGCTACTGTCCACTCTAGACGACTATGGACAATAGTAAAATTTTATAAGAAAATTAAGAAGTGCATTTACCCTCAATTATAAACTATGTTAGTGGGTGTTATCATCACTCTGCCTGTCTGTTCTCCCGGTGTGCAGACGATTGCTTACCTGTGGCAACTCATGGAAGTCATCAACATATTGGCCCAGGCATCCTTCAGGCTCTGTAGCTGTGAACAAATGGCCTCCTGCCCTTCCATTCTGTTGTGCTTCAGGACCTGTTCTCCTTTTCCTACGGTCATGTTGAGCTTCACCTCACCTTCACCCTTCATTAGTAGGATATCCTGCATGTATAAAAGCAAGAAAGAGCTATGGGCAAACTAAGACATACTTTATTAATCCTGCAAGGGGAAGATAATTCCTGTGTTTTACAATGTGTTCAGAAGATAAAGAACAATATTTATTGTTCAGGACATAATTCACTGACCTGTACAAGACCTAGTCTTTTCTCTAGAGTCTCTTTATTGCCAAATGTGCTGTTGAGAGATGCCAGGCGCTCCTGGGCTCCGTTAAGCCAGGCCCAGGTAGTCTGCAATGTCTCTTCAAAGGCCTGTTGCTCCTGTAAAGTGAGCTGGCAGCTGCGCAGCCTCTCTCTCCCACGCCTCAGTAAGGCCTGGTGCTGTGACTGCAGCTGAGCTGACACTCTTGTTTCACTACCATCTCCTCGTCCGCCTTCATTCAGTGCTTGGCCTTCTTGACACAGACGCTCAAATGAATCCCTGCAAATTAAAGTTTAAGTTCAACTTTATTTATCTTTAGAAAACAAAATTTAGTGGGCAGCAGGATATCTAAAAAACACACACATGCCAACAACACTGTAAACACAAAACAGGACACACACCAACACATCAACCCAGACACTCCTTTATCCAAAACCCCCAAAGTACACAAGGCACTATGTCATAATAAACAATGACAGGAATAAATTAATAAATAAACATGTACTATATTAAGATTTCATAAGATGTCACTCAAGTGAATTCGGGTTCCTGAAAGGCACAGGAATAGAATCCCGGGCACGTATAGTTCTTACCATAGGTAGCCTAAAACAGTAAACTGAGGGGAGCAGATTAAACTCCCCAACGAGTGGGTGATCATAGCAGTTTCAAATTTGGTTAGCCTTACCCCTGACCCATTTATCGTATATGTGTTGTGGCTGTGGTAGCTGTACCCCAACCACCTTAGATGCTACGTTTACCAGCTTTGTTAGCTTAAGCTTTTTGGTAATTGAAAGACCACTATACCAGACCACAATACAAAATGTTAAGACTGATTAAATAAAACAATGGTAAAATAAAGTCATCAGAGTCCTGCACACGCTGAATGATTACATTTTCCTCAAAAAGAAAAGTCTATTTTAAGCTTTTTTACAGGCAGCATCTGTGTTGTTCTCAAAAGATAATTTTCTGTCAATGATGGTACCTAAATATTTATATTTGTCTACTGTCTTAACAGTCATGTTCTGAATAACAATTTGTGAAACATTGTGCTGTGATCTACGGAAATTAATAAGCATACCCTTTGTCTTGGAAACGTTGATAGACAGAAGTTTTCACCCCACGCAGTGAAATCATCAACTAAAGGACCGTGCCCCTCCTCATCATTGTTCAAAAGGCTTACTATAACAGTGTCATCTGCAAACTTCACACAGTGCCTATTCTCATACATACTCCTACAGTCATTTGTTTAAAAAATAAAAAGCAATGGTGAAAGAACACAGCCCTGAGGAGAGCCTGTGGAAGTAAGGGCTTTAGAGGATAAGACACAATTAAGGTGCCTTAAGGGAAAGGATTCCAATGTAATTAGGCTAAAAGAATAAATAAATAAAAAAGAGTACTTCAATGTCTGATTGGGGACAATTATTAGGGATCCTTTTGGAGACATTCAAAGACAATGAAAATTGTTTTTCTTTTCTTAGTAAATACAGACTTGAAGCAGATTCAGCACCTTTCTTTGAGCACTTCCTGTTGATATTCCTCCACCTGCTTGAGCACAGCCTTTTCAGGACCACGCTGCTTGGCTTCAAGCAGATCTGTGGTCATCCTCTTTTCCATGTGCTCCAACCACCACCTGAGCTTCTTAAGGCGACCCTCAAACCTACAAAGAATTTACAATACAAAATTAAATAAATGGTTGGCTTACAAAGTGCTTTACAGAGCTGCTTTGTTTGAGTCTCCTACCCCTTCAGGAGTGATGCACTGTCTTCCAGGATCTGTTGGTTCTGTCTGCACTGCTCCACAAAACTGTCCCAGTCCTGCTGGATGGAGGAAAGGTGCTGCTGGACTTGCCCAGCGCTTGCTTTGGGAAGATGAAGTAGTAGCTTCTCTCCTTCCTCACAGACCTGAGTAAGACGTACTTCACCCTCCTCCACACGATCCATGGCGCCCTGACAGAGAACCCACATCACTTTTAGCTTTGTATTTGTAACTCCCATCACATAGGATGTTTTTGAATAAGGGTTTTTATTTTTTCATTTCACCAGGTGTAAATAAGAGCACAATCAAAATTCTAATCTCATCCTCATCAAATAGTATAATTTGGTGAACAGCTACTTCAGTGTTTTAGTATTTCAGTTTTACCTTTAGTTTCTGTAGTTTGCGTTCCACAATTTGAGTGTCTCCAGATCTGTCAGAGCACTCTTTTACTATCTCCCTCTGTTCTAAAAGCCAACGATGGAACTCCTGAACTAGATCTAAGGAGGCAGGGGGAGAAAAAGAATTAATATCTGGCATAGATTAAAACAGAACAGCAGGTAGTGCAATAAGTTTTTGTGTTGTTATGTATTGCATTGTTTAGAACATTAGAATTACAACAGCGTGGCATGTAAGCTACCACATCAAGTGACCTTGGGGCTTTTTTGTCTTTATGTAGTACAGCTGATGATTTTGACATGGAAGGCGGGGGGGAGAGAGGACAAAATGCAGCAAATGTGGCGCAAACTCAACCAGGTAGGTTACACACTTTGTTCATATTAGTTCTTTGGATTTCTTACCATTAAACTGCTGCTGAAGACAGTTCTGCAGTGATGCCAGCGTTCTGGCAGATATCTGGTTCACAGACTCATAAGTCTTGATGAGGTCAGTGAGAGCAGAACCCAAACCAGCCAGCTCTTCAGAGGGATATTTTCTACACAAGGTGTTAAGGCTCTCCCTCGTGGAGTCAATACTCCCCTGCTGATTATGCAACTCTTTCTGAAGGTCCTTTAAAACATGTTAAAAACTGAGTTTAGTTTATAAGCTTCATTACCTTCTCAGGTCTGTCTGTAGTGTAAAACAAACAAATCACAAACCAGTGACAGTGTCAAGATCAATTTGTATCCCAAACACTTCTCTTGAAATCCTCTTTTCTTATGTTTACACAAGTACATTGCATACATATTGAACCAAGCTCCAAGAGTTGTACTTTACAATGTCCTTGTTATTGTTATTTAGGATGCACCTTCACTCTGCAGATGTCCTCAGGATTCAATCCAGTGGGAGAAGAGACAAGGGAATCCTCCATACTTTTTAGCCATGCAGACATCTGTGAGATGTAATCTTCCAGCTGTCTCCTTTGAGAAGTAAAGTCCATGAGGTTTCCCCTGGCCTGCTCATGTAGCTTCTGAACTGTGCTTATCTTTTTACGAAGGTCATTTTCCATCACCTGATGAAAGTAGAATAAAGATTTGTGGGTTACACACATGCATGTACAGGGGAGGACCTGCAGGGTCAGGAGTTAATATGTATTGGTCAATTAGTGTAAATGTAGTATCACTTGTGAAATACAGTACAACCAGAAAATCAAAAATTAGATTATAAAAATATTTGTTACCTGTAATTTAGCAGGGGTCTCTTGATTTTGGGTGCACTTCTTCAGCTCTGAAACTTTTCTCTGCAGGGTGTCAAGTTTCTGCTCCTTTTCGCCCATTTCAGCCTGTGGATGTATGGAACAAGAAAAATATGTATTACACCCCCTCTTTTCTTTGGTAATCTGCAAAACACTATACCATACTTATCAGGTACCAAATTATGTAGAACTAATTTATACCTGGTTTTACTATATTAGAAGTCTTACCTGCAACATGGATAGCCTTGCAGACACCTTCTGACTGTCATTGAGGTTATTCAAGCTCTCATTTAGTTCAATCACACAGCTGCTTGTCCAGCTCTCAGTGTCCTCACTGATTTTACGCACATCCTCCCACAGTATCAAACTCTGGTTCAGGTGATCAATGTTATCATCAATCTTCTCGGACACCTAAAAGTGGATTAAGTCACAAAATCTTATAATTTTAGATCACAAAGCTTTGTGATCTAAAATTTCAATTATGTTTTGTTTATAAGTGTTTCTAGGCAAATTTATGTATATGAATTACACTTGGCAATTCTGATTCTGCAATATGTGAAAGAGCAAAAACTTTCAACTCTTTTGCACTTCTCACCACTAAGGACAACATCATCTGGGCTAAACAGAAGAGTGGTCTTTTTACTTGTAAGGACACTCAATGCCTTATCAAATTTGGTGTGAGGTGATGTAGCAAAAACCATGTTGGTTAAAGCTTTAACCTAGCAGTATTTCATAATCTTGTTGACAACAACTCAACACATCAGACTTACATCCAGCCATTGATCAACAAGTGTCTCCATGTCCTTTTTCATCATTTGAGTGTCACACTCGGGGATCTTCTTCAGTTCAATCACCAATTGTTTTCCTTTACTGGAAAACTGGTCCAGTTCATGTTGCTTGCTAGCCATCTCTACCTTCACTGCCTCGTGCTACAGATGGAGTAAAAAAATCAAACCATTACAGCATTCGGATGACCAATGATAGAGACAAAACCAAGAACTAAGATACTTTTTTTCTGGATTTGTACAATGAACAGTTTAATTAAGAGAAAGTGAGATGATATAATTTGAACTGACCTTGGTTAGTGACCTTCTGGTTTCCTCATGGTCCTTTAAAACAGAGCTTATTTCAACCAGAGGTTCAGTGTTCTCAATAATGCTGCTGATGGAGGATTTCAGGATTTGGTATTCTCGCATAAGCTCCACAAGGACATTGCACTGTTCCTGTCTGTCAAAGAGAGAGAGAGATTGTGTATTACCCATTCAAGATTATGTAAATTAAGTGTAAATATAACATGCAATAAACATATAATAAATGCCGACAAACAAAGTGTTTTCATTGCTTGAACCTTTCACATCCCAGAAGTGATGCAATGTAAGAAGCACAATAAACTTTAAACAATCAACCATATATGTCATAATTACACCAGAGAGTTTAAATCTCTAAAAATTGATTTTTGACTCATTTACATCCACGTTAATGGCAAAAAAGGAACATAAATAAGAAAAGAAAATGAATAACCATGACTATTTCTCCCAGTAAGATCTGTTTTTTTTGTTCTTTCTTAGTATTGATTAGTTTTTGTTTTGAGTAATGTTTTTTGTCTTTTACCCTGTACTTTCTGATAATGCAGTATTTCCTGACTCATGAAAAACCCTCTTCCACTCCTTCAGTACCTCTCTGTGATGAGCCTCTTGGTGTCCTCCCATGTGGTCTCCAGCAGGCTGATTTCCCTCAGTACCTCCCCAGCCAACTCAGCATCTCTCTGGGCCAGCTGGTTACCCTTGTCCCTCAGCCACTGCTCCTCATGCTGGTGTGACTGTAGCTCATCCTCCAGCTGATTAAAGAACCTTAGCCTGACAAAGGACAATACATTGGTGTTGCACATGTTCTCATAAAAAGACGATGTAGTGCACATTCATGTAGTTGCTGGTGCAGGACAGAAAAGTAAATGTAAAAAAGAAGGTAAAGTAGGCAACAGCTCAATGCTCTGAGAAATACTTTTTTTTTAAAATAATAGTATTGAACCAATACAAATATTAATCTGATAACACTCTTATAATGTTTTACCTCTGTTGTAGCACATGCAGGCTGGGTTCTTTAAAGCTCTGGTTGTCAGCTTTTTCTTCAATGTCCTCCACGGCTTTGAGCAGCTGTTCTTTACGCTGTCTAAATGATGTCCAGAGAGCCCCCAGGGCCTCTGCTTCACTCTGCTTAGTACCAAGCAGGTTCCTCACTGCATCCAGCTCAGCACTGAGCGAATCAGCCAGCATGCGGCATGACTTACGAGAACCCTCATCAGCACCAATGTGGAGATGGCTTTTGCAGAGGCTGCTGTCCAGATTGACGGCTAGAGTCTCGAGCTGGCTAATGTCTGGGACAATAGTGGCCAGCTCCTGATGCAGCTCCTCTACTCTTCCCCGGTCCCAGCTCCCAGCACTCTCCACAGTCTGCCTCAGACCCCGCAACACCCCTGCAGCCACACCGTGGGTCTGCAGAAAAGCCTCAAGCCTTTCAAGGCACTCTAACTGGAGCTCAGCTATGTGCTGGGCCTCCAGGTAGTGCTGTAAACAGCTGTCTGCTCTGCTGCGGAGGAGCTGTACATCACTAGGCTCACAGAACTTACAGAGCTTCTCGGTCTGCTGCTCTAAACTCAGTCTCACACTGGACTGCTTCAGTAGCGCCGCCTGGGTCTCCTGTAAAAGGCAATTGATAGAGGATCAGTCATTGCTATTAAGCAAGATGCAATTTGTCCGCCACCCGACTAAAAGTGGCTCTAGAAGGAGTTGCATTCTGCATGCACAAATGAATCTGTGTGGTTGCTACCTTTACTTGGGTAGTGGCAGACTGCATGTTGCTGATGTTGATTTCATAAGCGGAGTGCAGATTTGAGAGCATGGTTTCACTCCAATGGGAGAATTTGAGCAGGGCCTGGTCAAACTGCTCCACCAGCGAGAGGTGGCTCTGAAGCTCTTTTATTCTTGGGGACAAAACAGCAGCATAGTGAGTCAAATCAATTAAGACGTGACCTGTTTAAATCAGCATTTGTACTGTATACTTTTAAGTCACTCCAATATTTCACACTCCGATTTCCACCATTGTAACACTATATTTAACTGTGAAAGAACACAGAGACAAAACATAGCCACATCAGCATTGGCAACTGATTCTTTAGAAAAGCACTGAATTAACTGCTTTTGTGGCTGCTGAAATACTTTAACATGACTTTGTAACATTTAAACACTTACTCACACCAATACAAACCATACACAACAGAAAAAATATTACTATTAATATAAATATTATTAATAGTTTATGTGTGACCTGTAAAGACAACAAGGAACGAAAAAATATGATTCTGATTGTTTCATATGTTCTTACCTTTGAGGAAGGACTTCATTTTGAGATTGCAATCTGTGCTGAAGGGTCTCCAGCTCGTCTTTAAGCTGCCTCACTCTGTCTTCTGGTGCAGTAGGACACAAAGATGTCCCCACAGATACAAGTTCAGCATAGGCAGGCGCGAGAGACTGGACCTCAGAGTGCAAGGCCTGCAAGAGAAAAAACCTTTCTCAAAAACTTTCACTCAAAATATTTTGTCTTTTTTACGTGTGTATTATTTATTCATCATGTTGTGGGAGCAAAAGTCTGTCCACACGTTTTTGTCGTGTACCTGCAAATCTTCTAGCTCTGTGTGGAGCTTGGCTTTATCAGCCGCCAGATACTGACTCTCCGGTTTGGATGCAGATTCACTTCTCTCCAAGCAGGAAACAAAGTTTGAATGCTGTTTCTCATACCTGAAACGCATCAATAGAAAGACTGGGGTCTTAGATTTATATTTCAGTTTTTACTGTTTACTGTACTTTACTGCATTAGCATCAACTGGATAAGCCAGTTTTGTTTTTATTCACATGATGTAAAAATCCCACATATGTTAAATAGCTCATACTTTTGCCAAAGGGAAAGCAGGTTTTCCAAAGTGCTCTGTTTGTCCTTTGCCTTCTGTACGTTTTGGTCATAGCTGTTGTTAAGTTCTGTCACAGTTCTCTCTGCTTGCTCTTTGTCACTGAGTCTTCGGGCACCAGCTGACAGAGACAGTAAGGTTCCCTTTAGCTTCTCTTGATGCTGACAGACATCCTGAAGGACAAAAGCACAAGACAGTGACCCACATAGCACTCTGTAATCTGGAAGACAGATGGCACTGTATTAAGCTTTGCCGTTCCTTTACATTACAAGAGCAAAGTACATCAAAGAAAACAAATGTTTCCTTAAATGTATTGAAGTATTTTAAAAGTAAATATAACTGTAGAAACAACTAAACACCATGTGGTTTTGAAGAGCTTTGTAGGTTTCTGATGAGGAGCTGCAGGATTTGATAGGATGTTCCAGTTTTGTGTGTAGTTCACTGAGAGATGCTTGCACCTAGGAAAAAAACAAGATCAGATCATACTTTACAGTATACCCAAATAAATGCTACCTTCATAATATGTATTAAAAGAAAAATGTATCAATATGCCCATTCACCTCCTCAAGGCTATTTTTGAACTTCAGCTGGTGAGAGGAGCTTTCTTCCAGCTGTCCATCAAGCTGCTGTACGCTCTCCTTCAGCTCCTCCCAGTACCTGCCAATTTGGGTCAGACGGGCCTTGATGCGAGCAGCCTCCCCTGAAGATACAAACTGGGCTAGTGCCTGGGTATCTGCCTCCAGCTGACAAGGAACCTCAGCTTGCTCCTGAAGCTCTGCACCAACAGCCTGGACATGCAAGGATGGATAGGTAACTTTATAACTGTCAGGCGGAGGTGAAACTATAGAATTTTTTTGGATACAGTATTTCGGGGGCGGCATTCAGTATGGTAAAATTAACTTGTACTTAGGTTGTGCCTCTAATAGCTTTGGCTACAGTGGCCCATTAAACTTCCCTAAACAGTTGCTTTTGAAATGGGAGTGGGCTAATGCAGTCAAAAACAGAGACGTGTGTCAAGGCTTGGGCAAAGAAGGCCTATGATGTTACTTCGAACACCAATGGCACTTTAAAACAGCCTTACTGATTGGATTGAAGATTACTTTTATGGCATGGTTGTAGATTTATAAACACAATACTGTACCTTTACTGTGTTGATCTGTTGCACGAGAGGCAAATTAGAAGATTTCAGTACATCGAGCTGCTTTTCCTTGTCAGATATCCATGAGGAAAAGGTTTCAAACCTAGCTCCAAACTGATCCCACTGAGTTTTCATTTCTTCCAGAGTCTTGACACTGGAACACAAGAGTATTAACCATAAATAAATAAATTGGCTGTATTAATTAATTAATAACTACAATTAAAATAATACTATAATAACAATAACAATAAACACTGACAATCATATCCTATACAGAGCACAAAGGTATTTGGGTTTACTGTTGTCCTTGAGACTGTGTCAGGTAATTCGTCACAGAAATACATTCTCAATTGACTTTCAGATACACCTGTGTAAATTTTAAATTGTGTCTTATTTCCCTTCGGTAAAGTACATTACATCTGGTACAATATCATATTAGGCTAAAGCCATAATGTATTTGAAAACCATAACGTATTTTGAAACACAATTTGAAGACAACAAAACATTGTCTAGCAAACGCAACAAGAATGAAATTCATCATCTTACTCTTTCTTGAGCCCAGCCTCGACTTTGTCCACTTGCTCACTGAGGGAACGAGCTTGTTGTAAAAGCAGAGTTTTGTTCTTTGGACCAAGCTGGATTTCTTTTGCTCTCTTAAGCAATGTGTTCATATGTGAGGCCTTTGCTTCACACTGCTTCAACAACACCTATTGACATAAAGGAATATTCTTAATATTCTTAATTTTGCTAATATACTTCCAGTAATAAATCACAGAATATGTCAGCAGGTGCACAACACAAACTGTACTTACTCTGGCCTGGTCAAGTTCAACTGCCAGACTCTCTGGACTGCTGAAGTTCAGGTCTCTATCCATGGATGAGTGTGCCTTGTTAACAAACTCATGCACTGCCTCCTGCTGGCTGTCAAACTCCTGCCAAGCTGCCAGTGTAACCTGGGAATGACAATGCCAAACATCTTTGATCTCAAATTAACTCTACACAGCGCTTTATCTATAAAACACAACATAGCCAATTCAAAATGGATAGAAGAGACATTTGTCAAATACAATGCTGTTAAGCAGTAATCTTGGACATTACTGCTATTGGACCTTCCCACTATCACTATCACTTGAATGTAGTATAAAAGTTACATCAGTAATAAATTAAGGAAAGTATGAAAATATTTACTTTCTAATTTCAGTTATTTAAGATCAAGATCAACCCCAAAAGAACATGTGACATCATTGAGTATGCAGATGACACCACCATGTTTGGCTTTATTAGCAAGACAGAGGTAGCACAGTTAATATTCTGCAAGCACCTCGCCCCAGTGGTGCTTAGTCAGAAACATCAGATAGATTGGTGTGCACCTTACCGAGATCTAAAGTGCATTCTCCCAAACATACACAAGCCAAACAAAATTTCCATTTCAGTCCTGCCTTTATCTTGTATACGTTCTATTAAGCACCATCAAGAGTATGATTACTGACCTACTGTATCACTATCCTCTAAAGGAACTGTAAAGCCTCAAAAGAAAAGTCCTTCCAGCACAAAATATCAATCAGACCGCTCTACCCTTCAGGACAATTGTCCCACAAATGCTATATCTCTAAGGTCGACTGAATTAACATTAAAACTTCTCCTCCTTCACATACAGTAGCTGAGCTGTTTTCTATCCACAAAAGGTTCCACAAATCTTTCAGGGTTTACTATTCTGGACCTAATCCATTTGTTTATTTATTTACCATGGACAACACACATTAATTAACATTAATATGATTTAATTGTGTTTCCATTTGCAGTCCATGGGCAGGTTGATACTTTAAACTTTACAAAGAAACAAGACAATACAAAAAGGAGGCAACACAGAATTACCACATATACTGTAGGAGTATGCAGCATAAATGAAAAGGGAGCACAGTAAAAACCTTTACAGAACACCATTAAATATCTATATTGATCATGAGATGAGATGTGTCAGGTTTCAGCTCAAAGGCTAACATTTATAGATCACATTTTAACATTCATTTTCCAGTAATCATTTGGAGAAACAAAAAAGAGAGCTTCTGAGTTTTTCGATGTTTAGTAAGAAAGTTGTAAGAAAATTAAAGACCCTTTCTGTTCATGCTAGTTTGATACAATTTTGCAAAGACAGGCTGCGGCAAAATCATCTAAGTTTGTTGTAATTATTCAGAGCAACAGAGTTGATTTGATCCACTTTAAAACAGTGTCCCAAAGGTTTTCTAAAAAAAAACAAGAATATTGCTCACCTCGAGACTTTGCTCCTGTGAATCCATATTCTGCTCCATTTTGCTGAGTGTGTTCTCTAAACTCTGCAGGTCCTGCTGCAGAGTCTCTCCCAAACCCTCTTCAGCCTGGAGCTGCTGGCCTCTGGTGATCAGCTGCTGGACATCCTTTCTCTTCATTTTTAAGCGTTTTAACAGTTGCTATGGGAAGGAAGATATACTTAAAGTCTTATTCTATTTAAATTAATTTAAAGTTACACAGTGCTGCTCATTAGTTTATGAACCCATTCTCAAGTTGACTAAAAAGACAAATTAAAAAACTCTTTTTTGGGAAATTGATCTTAATGCCTTAATTGAAAAAAAATTGAAAAAATCCAACCTTTAAAGACACCAGTTTTCTTTGTGAATGAATAATGTATCGTAAATAAATACATTTTCTTCCTTAAAATACAGGGGTCACAAGTGCAAATACCCCTATGGTAAATTCCCATTAGGTAGGCAGATTTTTATTTTTAACTAGAGATAGGCATGAGTTACTTTCCATAAAATCATCTCTCAATGCAAATCAAACCAGCTATTAGGCTAACTGAAGTAGAACCATGCCAATCTCTATGTATGGTGAAGGGTATGTGATGCTGGGGGGTTAGTTTGGTTCCAAAGGCCAAGGGAACTTTATCAGGATGCATAGTATCCTGGTCCATGAAATAACTGGCCTTTAAAAATAAAAATCTGCCTGACATTGGGCCGTGTATACTTATGCCCCGTGTATTTTAAGGAAGAACATTTATTTCTTTACAATTAGAGCTGGGCAGCGATCTTTTTTTTTTTTTTAATGTTCTGCCATAGGAACAAAAGTGCCGTAACATTTGTTCTGCAAAAACTTACCAGCATTTTGTTTATGAAGTAGCAGTTAAATAAAATATTTAGTGTACATCTCAACTTAAACAATGTATTTATCATGTCCAGAGTTGAATTCCATCTGGTTTGAACGTGTTGCATAAGCCACTCCTTCTTATGTACACGTTCTTCTGTTGTTGCTCTAACTCTGCAGCACCTGCTGGACTGGGTTTAGAGCCTCACAACTTTTCTGCATTTTGCAGGGACAGTGTCAAACGCGCTGTTAAGCAGAGACACTGAGGGACACTGTCCAACGCGCTGTAAAGCATAGACAATGTGACCGAACGATGGAGACCGTGCGCAAAGCAGGGGACATGATCAGAAGGCAAAAGGCTCGCAGCAGCGATCAGATTTCGGATCTATTTGTAGGCTACTATCTTTTCTAACTGCGGTGACTTTATTTCACACATTCCACTGCTGTGCAACTTCCATAAAGTGTCCCGCGCGTACATGTTGTAGCGTGGTCGCTTTGGCAGTCCTCTCCTTTTCAAACAACTTGTGTATTTTTCTTGTGATGGTGTCTTGAGGGAATCTCATACCTGCCGTCATTGTTGCGATTCTCAGACCGATGTCCTCTAATGGGCATGCAGTCTGTAGCTATCCACGTCGCTAAGGCATTTGTTAGCGTCTCTTGCCTTTGTTTATCTCAAACCCCCCCCGCTGCATCTAACGTAGTCTGCCGAAGCCTCGCGCCACTGTGTGTCTCGTTGAATGATTTGCTGGAATCAACTGTCAAGGTGAAATTTCAGACTGGAAGTACTCAGGTGATAAGAAAATTCAACTTTGCAGTATTTACAAAGCCTGTGAGCAACAAACTTTTACAATAATAATGAAATAACAAAAACTGCTTTAACGCGCAATAAAAAAATTGTCGGCGTTAATTAATTAATGAGTTAACGCGATAGTAACGCGTTAACTTGCCCAGCCCTATTTACAATACATTATTTATTCAACAAAGAAAATTAAAAGGTTTGAGTTTTTTCCTCTTTTGTAATCAAGGCATTAAGATCAAATTCCAAAAGATGATTCCTTTATCAAATGTATTTTATTTATTTTAACTTTAAGTTATCAACTTTAGTTAATAAAAAAGTCAAAGTAATTGTTTCCCCAATTATATAAAAAAAATATTTTGCGAATGTCCTACTGTACCTGGTGAACAAGAAGTAATTGCTGCGCTTCTCTTACAGTTGGACAGTCCAGTATTTTGGTGACCTCGGCCTGAGCCTCTTTCTGACCCTGGACGAGATCATCCAAAGTAGTTTGTACCTCTTCCCTGAACTGCACACAGTCCCCCACAGCCAGCACCATCTTCTCAGCCTGGAAGATAAAACAGAAAAATATACAGTATCAGAACAAACATGATGAATTAGTAGATCTTACCTATAAATTAAAGTTGTATGATAATGCCCTATTAATGTATATAGAGTGTTTTACTAATTCTGTATCTGTATGTTCCTTATATAATGTTAAAATGTCCAAGTATACTGTAGATTCCCAAAGGGGATATGCTGTCGGGTACCCCAAAAAAACAAGAAAAAGCTGCATCTACCTCAAAGAGAGAAGCAAGAAGCCCCTTAAAATCAGTTGAGAGCTTGCTCAGTGCACTTCCTTGCCTCTGGGCATCGCTGTCAGCACAGATCTCAATAAGTACGGCAATACGAGCTTTTAGCCAGCCAAGATTCCCTTCCTGTAGCTCAGCATCATTCCTCAGCTCCTGCACAAAGCAAAAGAGTATGATGCACATGTGGTCATAAGAGTCATCTGACACAAAGTGTCAAATCTCATCTTGTCAGCAGTGACACTGACAAGCACATCATATATGTCACATCCCAGAGGAGGCAAAGAGGGGACAGTCAGGGAATAGTTGGGCCGTGGGGTGTTTGAACCAACTCACCATGATGGTAGCCTTCACCTGGCCATATTTTCTGGGGTCACTGGCTCGATTTCTCAGCAGCCTCAGTTGGCTTTCTTTAGATATCAGCCAGCAGGAGAGTTCCGCATACCTATTACACACCATGATGGAAAAATATTACGTAAAACTCAAAAAGATTTCAGGAATAATTGCTTGTAAAAGAAAAGACTGCCATTATTAATTATTAATTGTTTCATTAATGGACCTTTATCGGGCCTCAAATTTACAAAGTGAATCATCTTTAAGCTACAGCTCCATGTCTTAAATACCTGAGATACTTCACACATCATAATTAATTAAAAAAAAAATTGAAAAAATAAAGTAAATGTCTAAATTAGCAGAAATGCCACAATGCTGTATGTCAAGTAACCTTGATCATTTTACTATGCATCTGAATTCCAGGTGTGCATTAGATAACACTTACATAAAAAATGATTTAAGTTCTTAGAAATAACAGATTGAAGAGATAATTTCTCTGTTTAGGTCAGTGGCACCTGCATTAGAAGATTAAGGAGTTTGCTGTTGCTAATGTGTACATCCTCAAGATGTTATTAAACATGAGGTCTATGTGGTGGCCACAAGAACTGTAAACGGTGGGGTTCAGACTCCTTTGTGTGTTTTCTTTAGGTGTGTGACACACAGTGTGTGTTGACAATAAAGACAACATGGAGCAGAATGAAGAATCTTTGCCTTTTCAGTAACGCCAGACAAATCTTGTTTTTGAGATCTATCAAAACCATATGCCTTGCAAACATTCTCTTCACCCTCTCTCTCCTCATCTGAAATTAATAAAATCATTTAAAAGGGTACTTTTGGTATGTAATGAATGCAGGCCACTGCCTGGTGAATGAACATATTGTTCAACAGCTCAGCCACTATTCTGTATGTATGACCATTGTAACCACCGCAACCCCTTGGCAGCATTGATAAAGAACTTCACCAAAATGCATAATTATTTCACCTTGCATTGTACTCTTTCCATTTATCTGGGTGTTGCATTAGCTTCTGATGGGTGTTCTCAATTTCCTCTCGGACCTCAGAGAAGTCCTTTCTTGCTGTGTCCAGGATCTGGTGGACAGGGTCACTCTCAGGGAGCTTTAGACAAAGTTCCTCCATCAGCTGCAGCCTTTTCTCACAGATGGAATGGGGGCCCTTTTCCCTAAAGAAGGCCTAAAGTAAAACAAAAGCACAATTATTTACTTCCGTTAAAAGTGAACACCATGATTACTAATCATGTTTTTTTTTGTCTAAGTGGGTGGTGGTGACGGAAAGGGGGGGATTTGTTAATGTTGTATGTTTCATATTTTGTTAAAAAATTTAAATAAAAACTGAAAAAATGTATGTGAATGTAAGACAACCAAGTGCCGCGGCCTCAATCAGCAAAAATATTTGCTTGACAATGACACAGGACGGGACACAGTTCTTATGGATCAGGTTTATTAAAATCTTCCCACGCTGCTACACAGCAGTGAATTTGCATTGAATTGTTTCACATTGAGTTAATCAATACATAAAACTCAGCCAGCTGGCCAGCCACTCTGTGCTCACCCTGTGCTCCTTGATGAGCCTCTCGCTCCCCATGCTAGCCAGGTGGCGGTTTTCCCTGGTCACCTCCGCCTGACACTCCTGCAGCAACACCATCAGCTTGCTCCTCTCAACCTCCACTTTAAGATGCAGCAGGTGAAATGGGGCCTCTGTCTGAATGTCCTGTGAAATGAGAACATTTGGCAATTACAAGGCCAAATCCAAAGCAATTTGTGCAGCTTGTTTCTTACCAGGGGAGATTCTAGAAACCGACCTTTAGGGGGGCTCAGCCCTTAATCAGAATGTGACACGGATACGGAGCCTTGCAGAAGTGTTAACCCCCCTTGCTAAATCATTAATTTCACTAGCCGATAATCTTTGAGCCAGCTACTGAACAACAATGTCAGATAACGTTTTTGACACTATTAACACTATGATGGAACTAAACTTGACACTTTATAAGTCACAGTAATAAAATATAAGACACAATCTTTTAACATTCAGCAAATTTAGCTACTTACGTTTAATTTGGGTTCTAATCTGCGCCATGAAATAACCAACTTCTTTTCTGGGGACTACCAACCTTACACTTCACAACCGTCTCCTGCGCTTCCTCTGATAGATTAGATAAAGACTCAGCCAAAGACGGGAGTCTGGCACAACCACCTCTGATTGGCCAAAACTATGTTTCCGTTAACCCTTTTCTTGACTGAGTTACAGGTGCCTAGCATTGGCTACAGCGATATAGGATTTTAAACCTGTTTCTTTGAACCAGTAATTGTTTTTCTTCTGTCACTAACTGACAAGTTTGCAAACTCTAACTTGAAGCACTAAAATTGCCAACGTTTCCAACGTTTGGGCCAATGTTGAAAAGTGCCACAAATTTGGGTTTATTTGCATTAGTAAAAAGGGAAAAACATTGAGATTGGAATTATGTATTATTCCTAATTATTAATATTAGTTTACACCTTACGTCACAATTGTGGAGCTGCAAAAAGAAAATGGACTTAAAAATATGTCTTTGCAATCTACTTGGAGATGCATCCTTGCACTTGGAATTTGACACTATTCAAGCACTAACCTTCCAGTGTTTGTGTAGCTTCCTGACTGTTTCCTGTAGCGACTGCTGCTCCTGCTCTGGCAAAATATCTGTCAGCTCATCACAAGCCTTGAGGAACGTATTCAAGAGCCGCTGGTCCAGCTGACCAAAGAACTCCTGCAAAAAAAAAAATCAAGAACTCCATGTGTCATACTTTGTCAAGTCATGTCTTAATTACATGCATCCTTCTTAATCTTTGTTTTAATTATACGGTATAGATTACTCTGTTGCAATGTTCCATGCTGTGATAGGACTGACTGTGGTGGTTAAATAGACTTAAGATACAGTGTATGTACAGCTATGTATGGCATTGTATGATGTTAAACTGTACTTTCCTGAATCTTACACAAGGCACAATTTTCTTACCGTGTGTTTCTTGAGCAGCTCCTCTGGGTTGCCTCTTTCTGTCAGACAGTTCTGTGCCGTTTTAAGAACCTTCTCCAGCTCTATCCGTGATTCATCGAACCTCTTCATGAGGCAGCTGTTGGCCTCCACATTCTTCCGCCACTCTGTAGATTCCTTAATCATGCCCTTAACGCACAAACAAGTTATTTCTTTAAATATTAAAAGACTTCTAAGAGCTGAATAGAAATTAAATAGGCCTTGGATGTTTACTGCTCTACCTGTGAGGAGGACTGTAGGTCTGCTACTCTTTTTTGCAAAAGGCTCATGTCCATGTACTGGAGAGTTTTACTGCTGTTCATTATTTTCTGGATGGTCTGGTGGTTTCTCTCTATCACTGTTAAACACTTCTTACAGCTATGTGTGAAGGTCGCCAGCTCCTGTAGTATTCAATGACAAGCAGAGTGTTATTGATTTATTAATATCTTGAGGCTGTGCTTTTCAGTCTAACATGATGACACATAAAAAATGCAAGTTATAGGTATGTTATGTCATTTATTTATCTATGTATTTAAACATTATTCAATACAATTGATATGGTACCATATTGGAACTCCTGTATTAGTTACCTGACATTTCTGTTTAAAGTCTACTGGTCCCTCAGAGTCACCGGTGCTGGTGATATGACTGGCCTTCTCCAGAGCCTGGTAGAAGCCTGTGATGTTCTTCTCCATTTCTTCAAGTGGCGGTAATAGAGACTGTGACTCCCTCAGCAGAGGCAAACATATTTCCCTTACCTGATTGGAGGAAAAAATGTTAAACAAAGCAAACTACAGGTGGCTGATATGCTGTTTTGATCTATTACAGCAAAAAAAAATATATTTGTTTTAACACAATGGCAGCAATTAACAATGTTTTACATATCCTTAAAACAATCATTTGCATAATAATTGCAAATTGGCAGCCCTATATTTTTCTATAATAAAGCACATTTTAATCTTTGTCCAGTTCCAAAGATTACCTGCAATCCTCATATATCCATGCTTTGGTTAATTTTTGGATAACAAAGGGTAAATTATTTTGGTTAATATTCAGGTAGATTATTTTGTTTAAGGTTAGAATAAGGTTTGGTCATGTTTTTGCTTACTTTTATGTAAAAGAAAACCAAAAGTAGTCCAATATGTTTGTAATAGTTTTGGATTCCTAAATACATCAGGAGGTAATAATAAACACTGGCAAAAAAAAAATAAAAAGTTATAAGCACTCTCAAAACAAACTGGGCACCTTGGAAAGCACCAGTTTAACTATAAAAAAACCACACAAATACAGAAACATGCATTTGTAAAAATTGAAAATAGAAAAGCTAAACAAGTAAATACTATTTAATGACATGCACACACCTTGCTCAGCTGCTCTTTGACAGAGGCCATCACAGCCATCATCTGTGAAACTTCCTCCTGTGGAGTGTCTTTGGTCAACAGCTGAGCGGTACGGCTCGCTGCCTTACAGGCGGCTTCCATGGCTGGCACTTTGTGCTTGACTTCCTGCAGTAAATTTGGATAAAGAGTATAGGAATTTTTCATTGCAGAGCAGACAGATGAAAATCAGTCTATAACAAGTGAAAGGATGAGCAAATCATCTGCTTACCTCAACATCTTGAACAAAGGCTCTGACGTTCAGGAAAGACACTTGGACAGGAGCAGTCATTTTTTCATTGGTTGCATCCATGAATATTTTCAAGGTATTAATCCCATCATGGTAGTCTTGTCTCAATTTATCTACTTCATCTGCTCTTGCATACTGCCAAAAAAACAGAGGAAGGCAGTAAGTTATCTTTTTGAAAACTTAAGCTGATGCAACAGACGGGATCATTAGGTTATTAATTCACGGTACAGTTGTACAAAGGGAATTTACATGTTTGACTTTGACAAACAGCTCCCTCCATCTCCCATTCAGAAGAAGAAGCTGCTGCTTCAGATCCCGTGAGACTGTGTCATCGCAGGTCTCAATGAGAAAGTTTCCTGCATCATTCATGTCCATGTGTTGCTGCATCCAATGAGAGAGGTTTCTGAAAAAATCCTAAAAGAAAAAAGGAAAGAAAGACCATAGCTGCAGAGACTCAAAAGCTTTGTGACCATTTAAAAAACATTCCTCATACAGTTTGGCAGGAAAAAACATTTAGCTTTATAATATAAATTGTACTGTTTATCATGACTAGTATCTGTGATTGTACTTACCCGTTTAGCATTCTCTGACTGATTGAGCATCTGCTCACCGTCCTCTAGCCAGGCCTGCAGAGATGCCACTGTGCTACTGTACTTCTCCCAGTTCGAGATCACCTCCTCCAGCATGCTGCGAACACTCCGCACCTCCAAAGCCAGGTTCCTCCACTGAGCTGTGGCATCACTAAGGAATTTACTTACCCCTTCTGCTTCATCAACTGGAAGTAAAATATGGAACTAGTTCAGTTTAGTTAAAATAAAATATGGGTATCAACTGTACAGGTATAAAAACATTATTGACATTATGACATTATGTTGATTATTTTGGTTGACACTACAGGCTTTTAGGTCAGAGAGATCATGCTAAAATTGCATTCCAATTAATGCAATTATTGTAAGATTTTCATGCACGATGCAATGTTATGATTTCTCTGTTCTATGGGATTAAACATATGTTAGATAAGAAAAGTGCAACCCCAAATTTCCAGAAAGGTGCGGCTCAGGAAACAGGCAAAGTTAAGGTTTTAAAGATTATCAGGCTGTATTTAGACTTACCTTTGTTACAGGTTTTAGACCCTGTAACATTAAATCAATAAAAAGGCTGTTTACCATGAGCCATAAGAAAATGTATATATGTAGACATATATTATATATATATATATTATTATACATATATTATACATATATATATATATATATATATATATATATATATATATATATATATATAAATATATATACCTTAACAAAGAAATTGGTAATAAAAGCAGAAGTCTTACTTGAGCTGTCAGACTTTACATAAACCTCTGCAGCCTGCCTGAGGCCTGTGAAGATGATCTCATACTGCTCAAAGAACCGGTGGCCTTCTACAAAAGTCTACAATAGAAAGACAAACATGGAAAAACAGATTAAATAGTCTCATAGACACATTGCCATTCAAATACTGTAAATACTATAAAAACCATAATTGCCACTTACAAGGTAGGTTTGCAGCAGGAGTTCAACAGAGTCCCGTCTGCCATATTTAATGATCCAGGACTTAAGCTTTGACTCAGCCAACATAAGAAAGGACATCAGCCGATACTTCATTTCACAGAATTCCAGTTTAATCAAGTGAGCGTGTGATGATGTGGACACAAAATTGAACCTACAAATTAAACAGATGTTCAATAATCATTTTTTTTTTTTCTTTGATTTTTACAAGAGGCACAGAGCAGAAAGACCAGAAAACAGAACCGGTAAACATCAAGTTGATGTTCAATTTAAAAAAAAAATGTAGGAGAAAATGTACATAAAATGTACTTACAAGACAAAGGTCTTACCGTTCAGCCATATCTTGTAGCTGCTCAGATGGAACAGGTACCCCATTTACTGATCTGTCCCTATGGATCTGCTGGAAGGTTTGTCTGTGCGATTCCAGGTTTTTTAACACCTCCTGCGAAATGTAATCACATATAATCATGGCCACATTGACCTTCCTGTGTATGCTACCTGTATTAAATGATTTGGATACCTACAATGGCAATAGTTTGGTAGGTATACAAACACTTTGAAACTAAAGGTGCGCTCTGTTACCTTATGCTGCTCTAGTTTTCTGTGCAGAACATTGGCTGTCTCTTCATGATCATGTTGAATGGGAATGTCTTCTCTCAGAGCCATCTCTGCCCTGTGAAGCCAGGCTCCAATCACTCCCAGAGGACCAGGCAGGGACTTGTCCAGATGGATGTGCCAGTCCAACAACTGAAATTGAAATACATTAAAACACCCACTTTACCATAGAGGAGGCTATGCTGATCAAAACATATCTACATGTTCACAAGCAATCAGGCTACAAAGGAGTTTTATGCCAGTCTGGACGAGCTGTTGGTGTCCAGAGGAGCAGGCTGCCAAGTTAACAAAACCTCCTCTGTTTCCGTCTCCTCTCCTCAGGACAAACTCTTATTAAAATGCTTCTGTTACACTTTGAACTTTCACTGGCAGCCAGGGAAGAACAGCTCCCTAAATTGTGTTTCCCCCGTATGATATTTTCACTATAGCAATGTGATTTTCAAGCAAAAAACAGCGTAATGACAAATAACTAATGGACAATCAAGGTGTGATTAATTGTCATAATTAATTCAGCTTTCTTTGTGGCTTGGTTATAAATTATTCATGCTGTGGAAAAGTACAATACAGTACAATTACCCTGGCAGAGACACGATCCCACGCCTGTTTGACCAGAGCTTGGTCTACAGAAAGCTTGCCATCTCTCTGGACTGGCTGCAGCAGTGGATCTGTCTGCTTTTTCTTCATTTCATACTGTACACGGAAGCTCTTAAATGCCTGAAAAACAAAAGGATAAAATGAGAAAGACATGGTCGGAGTTGAAAATTGTCTTTGTCAAAGCAGAATGCTATGTAATAATGCACTTTGTCTTTCCAGCCTTGATTAACCTGATATTTGTCAGTGAGATTTCCCTCTGCTCCCTGGGCCCGCAGCACATCTCTCTCCAGCTGATCTAAAAACACCTTCAGCTCTCTCAGCATCTTTCGCTCCTCTCTCTGTTCACAATCAGGAAACATGCAGCTTAAAATCACAGAAACAGACTGATTTGAATCCTTTATAATTATTTTGTTTAGATGAACAGGCCAATACATAGAGAAACTCACTCCAAACAGACATTCCAGAAAATCCTCTCTATTTCTCTACCCTCTACGTTTTAGCACAGATTAGTTTTATAAGTCATGGTAGAAGGAAAGGGGTATGAACAGTAGCATTTTCTTCAAACCTCTGATTTAGTCTGTTAATTTAGTTAAACATACCTCAAGCATTTGCTCTATATCTTGAGGACCAAACTATCCAGGAAAGCAGCAAGGCACAGAAAGAGATGGAAACACACCAAACAACGCATTAAAACAGCAAGGGGGGAAAAAGAAGCGGAGGATGGAAAAATTAGATTAGGGCGAGGTGGGAATACACTCCAAACAGAGAGCATGCAGCACTATGACCTGAACTCTCACCTGAAGTACTGGCACTGACAGTGCAAAAGTTGGAATTGAGCCAAGACGCAGCTTAATGTGTAAAAAATAAAAAAATAAGTAGATGGCGATGGAAAACTAAATTTTTAAGAATATATTAAGTCTGTGTTCATTTTTTTTTCATTTAGAGACCTTAATGTGATACAATGACAAGTATGAAAAAGGCTTACAAAAAGCACAGCAGCAGATAAAGCATTTTTCATAAAGCATTTACTGTTGATCTCTGCATGTGGTCATTTGATGTACTCATTTTTGGGTAATGTGGATGGAAGCAATATATACAATTTCATTTTTGAAACAATAACACATATTAAAACTATTCTAGACTATTTTGTTAGAAACAATATTTTCCCCTAGAATCCCTGATGTAGCACTGCCTTGCATGTACTGTACAGTATGCCAAACATTTTAAACATTTAAAGTACCTCGTCCTGCTGTCCATCAGTCACAGAGTGGTGTGGGTTTGGGTAGTGCTTGAGGAACTGAGCCACATACGTCATGATGGATTTCTCATCTGGTTTGTCTACATCCACATCTACAGAGCAACACAATGCGCTGGATGAAACTTTACACTGATGCAAAATAGAAATTTTTCAGGATTTCAAAAATCATGTCAGTATTTCACTTTAAACATGAACTCATACCTCTACAAAAAAGGACAGGTATGCCATTACATTTGGTATTAAGTCAATCTGACATGTGAAACAATTCAATTGCATCCTCAAGAAGAGGGTATATCTCTGCAGGCCTGACAGCTTATTAACACTACTTTCATCTTCATCCCTGACCTAATGTTTCTAGAAATCAGGGCTAAGCTCCCGTAAAAGCAGAGACGTTTCAGAGCAGCTCTTTGTGCAATAAAGCATCATGTCTCTACTAGTGAGGACAGGATTGCAGAGCCACTGCAGAATGCTTCACTTCCACCGACTAAATCTCAGAGCCACAAGTACACACAGCATTTTAATCCTGTGGAGGGTTTCACTGGTGTTTTCAGCAAACATGTTGGCAAAACACTCATGCAGAACTGATTGACAGAGTAACATGATTTCAATAATTGAATACTGCATATTTGCTGCTTTTATGTCAAAAGACTTACCTATTCAACAAACATATTAGCATTGACTACCTTGTCTGAATAGTCTACTACATTGGAATATTTAAAGCAAGCGGTTGGAAAGGTCAAGGGCACCTTCTGGATCCAGCAGGCGGGGAATACCCAGCTCATTTTCTGCAAGTGCAAAGGCTTCCTCCAAATTCTCCCTGTTACTCCTGCTCCGCACCACATCCATGTCCACCAGGTCTGGCCTGATGGCGTGCACCACCGACTGGAACGCAACACCATCGCGCCAGCTGGGACCAAAGTCCTTCACCTCAATTCCATGATACCTGAAAAACACATACTTAAGCATTGTTGTTTTGCAAATTTCCTGTGAAAGAACATAGACACTCTATCTATACCTTATTTTTATTGTATATCTATATAGTAAATAGAACATGTATAATACTTATTGACATATTGTAACACATGGCAAAAAAAGGTAATTTGAAAGTGACTTACTTGGCAGCTGTACACTGCACCCATCTGAGCATGGCCTTTTTGGCATTGCCCTGAAATTTGTTAACCACCTTCCGCTTCATGGGAGGACTTCCTGCTTCAGAGCTGGCTAAACTCTCTACTGAAGAGTTGCTGTTGGACAGGGCCTGGAGGGCTGGCAGGTTGCTGGTTAACTCCTCAATCTAAATGAAGAACAAGACCAATGGCAAAAGAAGAGGATGCATTGTGACCATGGCAACACAAAAACAAAATGGCAGTAGTTCTTGGCATTCAACATCATCATTTTGTGGCAGTCTATCCAGTGATGGCTGTATTACCTATACATTACGCTATGAAATGGTTTGACAAGACAAAGTTCAGCATTGGATAAAAATGTTTGGTCCAGGAGTTTGGGATGTGCAGGGTTTATTTTTAGGACATCAACTTAACTTGGAGTAAGCACAGTTATCAAACTCTCAGAATTTAGCAATCAGATGAAGCGTTACCTGAAAGTATAGGATAACAGTCCATATCAACCCAAGAACAATAGATGGTCGTCCATCTGCGATGTCAGTGGCATGAATGTTAACGAGTTTGATCTGAAAAAACAAACAGAGTATAAGTCCGGAAAACAAGTCAAATGCAGACAGGCTGGAAGTGAGATTTCTTTTTTGGGATTTTCACCCCCAGAAGCCCCGAGAAGGTTCATACTGTCCAAATAAATGTTGCAAGCTTTTGTTGTTGTTGCTCAAAGGCATCAAAGGCAGGTCTTTGATGTAGGTAAGTACTGTAATATAGCCAATCCAGGAAGGTAGGAACAGCCACAGTGAGAAGTGAACCAGAAGGAACAGAAAGAAGAAGACAGCTGTGTTCAACTAGGCATTAAAGGAAAAGCAGAGGTACCACAGCACTGCAAACCTTGCATTGGTTACTGCCACAATTTGCCAATTCTGTACATTTGAGCAGCTCCAAACTACACGTCAGTACCCAGCGTTCCAGTCAAAATGCATGACAATAAAAAAGCTTAATGACTAAATTTATTGAAACAGAATGGCTGTATCCAAGCACTGCTTAGTACACATCGTGCATCAAATTAAAAGAAGGCATACAGTATTTGATCACACAGGGCGTTTAATGGCGACTGACCGGAGATCCTCGATACACAGACTGAAGGCATTCATGAAGGGAGAGAGATTGCAACAATGTAAGTCTCCATCCTCAGGGGACACAGATGAAAGTGGAACACAGGCTTCATAGAGCCAAGGGATTTAGAGATGAGTTATGTAATCAAGAATTTCTATTTCCATCTGCTGCTTTTCTGAACATAGTGCACGTACATAAGGTCTGCACTAACATGTATCTAATCATCAGCTTTTTCTCGTGAGTTCTTAATTATACCCTGGACTTCTTTAAGACATGCCACTGTTTTTTTCTAATATGATGTAGAGTTGAAGAAAAAATTAACTTCATTAAATGTTCATGCCAAAGGGGAAACTGCTGATATGACTGAATGCTTACCTTCCTGCCTTCAAGGAATTTGAGCGCTGTGCCAATGTTGGAGACCCAGTGGATCCTCTTCAACTGGCGGCCTTGCTCACGGGGCTGAGGAAAGAAAGTGAAAATCCAGTCAACTGAGAGTGCCAATTTTTCCTTCAACTATTTAATTATGTCTACTTTCCTACTTAACCACTCATTTTGGATAGTCATGTTTGTCACTTCAGAGTAAGATACTGAAAGTGGACTGGGAGTATTAGCAAGGCTTATTTTACATACATTAACTGGTGAACCAAAGCTGCTTTATGAGAACAAAAATAATCTAGTGCGAGTTAGAACTAGCTTCAATAAAATCTGTCTATGTGAATTATTTGGCTGATATTAACCAGCAGGGGGCCACTCCTCAAAGCAGTAATTGAAAGCATTAGGCAGTGTTCACTATGACATGCAACTTATTCATTTGCCAAGTAACAGCTTTACACATGACATGGCATTTTGTTTCTAGACAGGTCTGATTACTACATCCTTATCAGAGTCTGAGCCAGTGTTTATGTGTGCATGAGCATGTGTTGCTATCTTTGTAGTGACCAATTTAAGTTTCAATCCACCTCAGACATTTGAGCATTTTGGCCCATCACTAACTGAGAGGGCTGTTTGGTACATAAATACTTATTAAAAGGTCCCATGGCATGAATGTTTCACTTTATGAGGTTTTTAACATTAATATGGGTTCCCCCTCCTTTGCAAAAACAATTCATCAGATCTACTTACTAGTCTTTGGCCAGACAGAACCTCCAACAGAGCCAGAAGCTTCACCCCATCTTTGATGTCCTCAAAAAGGTCGTTAACCTCCAGTGGGGGTTTATACTGGGGAAGGAAAAAACACAGTTTTAACAACACAAAAACTAATAATCACGACAACAAATGAAAATGGTCACAATCAGAAATTAATCACTCTTGAAAACGTATGCATTTATAGAACCAGTAATGTTACATTGTTAATTATATAGTGTGAAAAGACATTGGTATTCTAATCCATTAGCAGGGATGAAGCGAAACCAAATTCTGCTTGTGAGAAACAGGCTTGTTAGCAACAACCACAGAGCCTCCCTGCGGCTGAAAAGATGGTGCTTTTTCCTCAGTAGTGGCTTGGTGCCCAGTCCTGAGGCGGTGGTGGTTCTCATTTAACCCTAATTGGACTGTCTCCTGATATCATATTCACACATTTACAGAGCTGTTTGAATAACAGCGTTATAACCTACTGTGTTACACAAGCATTACTGTATCAGTAACAGATGTGTATTTATTCAGCAGAGTGAAGCTTAAATTAAAAGGATAAGTCACCATGGGTATTCTGTATTTGGCAACATATACAGGCCATTTCACAACTCAACATATTCCATGACAGGATGCAGTTGGCTGCCTATTTGGGGCATAGCAGTGTGAAGAGGCAAGCGTCTGTCCTGTTTTTCTGTACAGTTGCACTCACCAAAGAACTGTAGAAGATGTGTCAGGGTTTGAGCCACATTTCTATTCAAATATAATCAGTTGTTTGCAATATATCTGACCAATACTGGTTCTAAAACCTGCACTGTCCTATTACACTGTAGTTAAAGTTCCATTAGTATTGTATGACTGAACACACAGTTATGCAGTAATGTGTTAAAGAGTCAATTAAATATACTAAAATTAAATATTAAATAAAATAAAATATAACTATAATAATCTTTAACTACTCTATTCCTACCAATCAGATTAAAACATTTTTTCTTCAATTAAACTGCTAAAATGCACAATCATGCAAAAATAGCTTCTGTAATTTGGTAATCATTCCCACCCTGGAAAATTATTTACTGAGCAACAGAGTCACATGAGACCTCACAGTGGAAAAACTGTGAAAATCACTGGAAACATACTTCCTAATACAACATCAGAGCAAATGGAAACAAAGGCTGAAGGGAAAGTGTGACAACTAAAGGAAGTTCAAACTTAGATAATCCAAACTTTTACCCATTAACAGGAGATTTCATTAACACCAATATTCATCATTTATTCAGACAAATAACTATTGCAAAAAACCTTACGTGCACTGACAAGAAAACTCATATTTACTGTAAACTTTCCTGTTAATTAAGCTAGTATGGCAGCTGTCCGCAATGTAAATATGACTTTTTGAGAGCTCTATTTTTTATGATGTAGCTTATGCTACATTAGTCCTATTGGTATGCACAGTGGGTAAAATTGAGCGCAGTGCATGAATAATGAAGAATCGACCAACAAAGCATCTCTGCGTTGGCCCACCACATAACTGAGATTCTTTTAAAGTTTTAGAAGCCAAGCTCTGAACTAATGTGGGAAGATCAGACTCAACAAAAAACCCCTCTGAACTAAATCTCTTTGCCGCGATTCAGACTTAAACCCCTGTTAGTGGTGTCTGACTAGTTGAACACTTTGCTGTGTCTTCATTAATTACACTCGCACACAAAAATAACTCAGTACTCATTCTGAATTCAAAACTTTAGTGTGGATACTCTAACACAGTTTGTTATTTTATGGTCACAGTGTGATGTAATACAACATATCAGCATGTTTCATTGTTGTAATTTACATGCATGAACCTTAAAAGCAGATGACTGCCTACAGGGAACTGTCCTCACCCTCTTGCTCTCCATCTGTACACTGCGTCACTATCCGAGCCAAATTCTGTCCACAAACACACACACACACTCACAAATAACAAAACACCCTCAGACGTACCTACACAATCATACACAGCGGACAGACTCAATAATGCATAACAGGGCACCCAGATAGCTCAGTTGTTAGAGCAGGTGCACATGTACAGAGGCTTGCTCCTCGACGCAGCGGGCCCGGGTTCGAGTCCGGCCTGCGGCCCCTCTGCTGCATGTCACTCCCCCTCTCTCTCTCCCCCTTTCACACTTCTTCGTGTCTGTCTAATAAAGGGAAAAAGCCCTGAAAAAATTACTTTAAAAAAATAAAAATAATGCACAACACATAGCCCACACACCAGGTTCTAAATAAATCAATTATATGTCCCATATGTCCACATAAACCCACTAGTTTTGAGCTTAAGTATAAATGCTCCTTGTGGTCTTCCTCAGAGCAGAACTGCAGTTTGGCACTGTGAAGATGACTCTTTGAGCTCAGGTATGTAAGTTTTACCTTTCCAGGAAAAGCAACATGCTACATGACCATTTTAATGATTCTCTTATCAGGACAACAGAAGAATCTGGCTATACCCACCCACTGGCTAGTGGGTGTTCCCACGCCATCATTAGATCTAGCAAACTGTCTTTAGAAACATGATTAAATATCAAATGCTTGAGAAATAACCTGTGTCATTATTTATTGTTAAGTGGATGAATTCAATTATTTTGTGTAGGGTAATAGGTGTCATAATTGTTGGTGTAGTCGGTTCCTTCCACAGCCGTAACGGCTCGGTAGCCTCAAATACAAAAGGTCAAAGAAAAGCTACATGATAATGACAAGCAATAAAGCATCATAAGCATTGTAATCTCTCATTAAAATAGCCATAGCACAGCTTCTAAACTATATTTGACAATTTGTTTAACATGATGAGCTTATAAAATCCTTCAATTTCCAGCCCCTGTCATGTGAGTTATATTAGCCACGTAGTGCAAAAGCAGAGGCGAGCATAGATTGAAATTCACACTTACCTTTGCTAAATGAGAGTTGATCCATTTTGTGAAAGTTCTCTTTTGAACTGCCTCCTGCTCATCTAAAAATAAAAGGGAAGCAGAGCATGTCAATGCATGATAGACGCCACATGCTTTTGATGGTTGACTGTTAAGCCCCATACATCTGAATAATGGGGCTGGGGATATTCGTACTATAGAACATACACAACTAAATACACTCAGTCAGTAGGACTTTATGATCAGAGATTGTTCTTGCAAAGAAGTGGCTGCTAATTGATTCTAGATAGGGATATGGTTGAGTTTATAGCTACCACAGAATCATAAAATACATTAAATATAAATCCCCTTACTACAGTATAACTTTTGTCAGTTATAGCCTTTGCAGGACTCCACCAGCCAGAATCCTACTTTATCCAGCCTCATAGTACATCATTTCACACTGGTTCTGTGATGTCAAGTAGGATTACAGCATCCTGCACCAAACACATTTGTGCAAGTGAATAACACAAGTTTACCGGTGATAGTATAATCAATGCTCCTGTGAAGTGCTTTAAAAAAGAGGTCATACAAGGGGATTAAAGAATGAGTGGGTAGGATATTTCTGCCAACACATCCCCCAAGCCCCCTGTGTTCAGTAATAAAATGTGTGATTGTTTTGGTCACCCCCCAGTCTCTTTTGTGGTCTATTAATATATTCAGTCACAATGCTTAATGCATTATGCAAAATGTATAACAAAAGGACTGATTTTTTGGCCACTGAGGTTCTGTTGTTGCATCAAGGACTGATTTCTAACACCCTGTCACACATGCCAGTAGACTAGTGCTGCACACTGCACAGAGTGGCCATTTTTAAACATCCACCCTTAGAGATATAGACAGTGGTCACGTGTTTAAGGAAGCAATGCGAACACTATACAGGGAGCAAAGGCATTGAGTTAACCCACAGGCCAATGCTTCATCACTGATGCACAGGGGATGCCCACTGAAGCATAGCACACACATACAGATACACACAAACACACACACAGATGCAACACACATACAGCTGTGTTTGTGCAGCATGACACTGTAACTAGTAACTAGTGCATGTAGCATAGATCCACCTACATACCATTAGCATCTGTTATTCATCCAGTTATATCCCAGATTAGCTGCGTATGTGCACACAGATGAGAGGTGAAGGGTGTTGTTGCCCTACTTACCACGTAAATACTGAAAAAATCCGGTCACCAGATTTAAAGAAGTCTTTCTGACAGATACATCCTTATAGTGAGCCATTCTACACCCCACTCTCCAAGTCTCTCCTTTTGCCTTTCATGAGTTCCAGGGTACATATATGCATGTGTGAAAATTAGATCCACTGTGGAGAAACTGGCACAAAGCACACTGTCCTGTCCTTTCCCTTTTCTTTCCAGCAGGAAGCAAAACAGATCTGGCTGCCTGGTTTCCCTGGTGAAAGCAAAGAGCTGCTGTAGGCTGTGATGAAAACGTCCCCTCCTCCTTGACACTCTCCCACACAAACACACACACACACAACCAGACACAAACGCACAGATGGAGATAAAAACTCTAACGGATCGGGTCATTTACAATCACATCCTGCCATCTTCCTGTGATTTTCCCATCCAGAGGAGCCATGCCTGTGTGGATGTGCACAGCCCCCTCTGCACTGCTTCGCTGTATAATCATACGGTATATGGCTGGAGAGAGATCAGTTAGAAGCATGGCTCCACCAATCAGCATGTGGGAGTCGGTGATGTCATGATCCTGATTTATGCGCGTTTGTATGTGTATGTATGGGCCTGTGTTTGCCTATAAGATTTGTCTAATCTTTTATGAGACTGAAACAGTATTTCAATGTCCAAGGAAATAATGAAATAAATGTAAAAATGTAAAATCAGATGATGTCCCTGTAGGCCTATTGATTAAATAGACCACAAAAAAATTAACCGACTGCTGCACAAAGCTCACAATGGTGCAACAAATCTTAATAATTAATGCAGAGGCTGGTGAATGACATCTACCACCTGCTCTCTCTGTCTCTCTCTCTCTCTCTCTCTCTCTCTCTCTTGCGCTCTCTCTCTCCGAGTCAATGCTATTGTGATGACAAAGCAGACACACCCACCCCGGGATTCCCAGTGCATACACCGTATCATGTAAAAGCTCTAAAGCATGAACATTTTTGTCCTGTAAGACCCAGCAGCACCACTTCAGCTTTGACCATAAGTCTTTTTCTACTGCACTACTACTCCAACCTTTTGAATATAACACACAATAGTGCATAAGTATGGCACTGGATAGCTTATCTTCTCCTGCAGAAAAATCCCTTTTTTTCTTTCAAGACCACCAGCATACTAAAAGCTTCTGTGATATACTAAAAATAGGCCTGAGCTTGTGATTCTATTATTACTGCTCTATAGACTGCTGGTGGACCTGTCCCAGAAAAGCTATTTGGGTGAAAATGTTTTTTTTTCTTTCCATTTTACGTCAAAACAGCACAGGGTTAAACGTAGTGCCATTTAAATGATGCCGACAGCTGCAAATAATGAGTTTGTTGAGACATTGCAATTAATGCACAGTATTTTTATGAGCACCTAAGTCCTACACCAAAAGGTTAAAATAAAAAAGATTAACCCTGTAATTAATTGTATTTAAACCCTTCTTTGCTATTATAAACACCTCATGCCACATAGGTCCAACCCAGGAAAATCCTGCTGCAAAGGTAGTCATGTGTTTTTGTTTCCACCAGAGTCAGCTAGGGCTAGATATCATTTGAAATATGTCCTTACTAGTGCCAAAACCTGCATTTTGCTCCTGATACTAAAACAATATGTCTTTTGTTACCTTACTTTTTCTAAATATTTACCCGATTTTTCCACAAAACTATTTCATAAGTGAAATTCCCAAATGTTGAAGGTTCTCTAAACACAAGCAGCTGTACCCTGCCTAAATAAAACAGTCAAAAACTGGTACAATCTTGAGCTTAAAGGTGTATTCTTAAACCTTGTAAAATGGTTCAACTTTCTTTATTCCTTTTTTTTTTTTTTTTAAAGATGAGCAATTCCATCCACTGAGGAAGGCCACAATAAGTGGTTAAAAGTGTCAGAAACGCTTATTAGCATGAGCTTCAAATTCCAGCCCTAAAAAACATTAGAGGAAAAAGGAAGAAAAACAACACATGAAACAAAAACAAAAACTTGTAAGTGATAATGTGAAGTTGTCCTGATATTCCAGAGGCATAGTCTCAAATCCATCCAGCTATTAAGGAGCTATTGTCCAGAGTCTCAGAGAACTTTGACAGTTTGTGTAATAAGGTGTACATACTGCATGTAGGTCAGGTCTGGATATACTAACTCTGACAAGCATGACATCCTTATGTAAAACAGCTCCCCATCATTGAGTCATAATGTCTTAGTCAACTGATTTAATTAGGCCTTATGTAGTACTAGTAGCTAAGTGGCAATTAAAGGTGGATAGCTCCAGAAACAAACACCACGCAGAGCATCAAACCACTAAAGCATCTGCAATCCAAATGAGTAATGGAGTACTTAAGGTGATCTTAGGACAGATGATAGTTTTGGCAATACTGTACTTTATGTGCTTGGCTTTATTGGCGTGTGTTGGTCACCTGGGAGCACTGTAAAAGCCCACTCACCCTGTTGTTGTTGTTCCATTTAGTTGAGTGCAGCCTTACTTTAGCTCTCACAGGCCAACAACAATCAGGCAGGACAAAAAAAATTATTCTGTAGCTGCCTATTTGGTGTTGCTTGACACTCAGCGTTTACTTATGATGTTAAAAACCACTGTCCTGCAATAATTAGTATTCAAAATAGTCTGAGGCAGCTTGGCTTAGTGTTGATAAGGAATTGGGCTCTCTGTTCATGAGATCAAATCGGTGTGATGGCTGTCTGTCCCTGGCAGCTGTTGCTGACACTGTAGAGTAGAAGCATCTCTTACAGCTGACACCATTCATGCTCGTCTTTCTTTTGCTTGCTTTTACTCCAAAGATGTACTGATGTAACTACTCCACCCCCTTAGTGAACACAGATTTCTAACAGTGGGTGTGCTCTAACTAACACAATGTTTTAGCTTGTGACCTTTTACAACACAGCTGTAATCTTGTGTTACCGGCTGCATGTGCAGAGTAGGGAGGCATTTTGGTTAATAGGACGAAAATTAACAGGCAGCTTTTTTGACGATTGATTCCTAGTTTCAGTCATTAAAAAAGCCAAACATTTACCTGTTCCAATTTCTTGTGAGGATTCCCTCTGTCTCACTGTAAACTCAATGTTTTGGGGTTTTGGACTGCTCAGGCTAAACAAAACATTTGTAGACGTCACCTTGGATCCAAAAGAGATGTGATGGGCATTTTATCACTATTTTTTGACATTTTGATAATGAGAGAAAAATGTAAAAATCTAACCATTAAGAGATATTCAACATTATTAGGCTTTAATCTGTCAGTTAATCAGTTAATCTGTGATCAGAGAGGCGATTCACCACACTACATGTATGAGATGCCACCCCAAACCCTACACCTGCTGTGTTTCTTCATATCCTGTTTGACACACTCTCTCAACTAGAGTGAAACCCACAGAAACCCAGGCATAATGAGAGCAACTTGCTTGTCACGCACACTCCGCCAGGCAACTACTAGACATCACTGGTACCCCGAGGGCGCTTAAGGCCACAAGGTGTTGCTACACTGTGGTCTTATAATGGCGTTGAAATCAAACAGACAAACATTACAATGGCATGATGGCACAGCAACAAGTATTTTTGCTTTGGTGGTTAATACGTTTCTGAGTTTTTTTCACAAATCTGTTATAATAAATAATGTAGACTAATACAATCAACACTAGCAAGTTGCATTCATAAAACATCAGATTAGCTGGTGTCAATAATTGATCAACCCAGCTGGACCGTTGCTTGAGTCAAAGGGAGTCTGCAGTAACGCTCTTTGCAAGATGCCTTTAATGACAGGAAGCTGCGTCTGATTAATGGCAAAAAAGTCCAGACTACCTTGCCTCCTGCCATCTACAGAGCACCTTAAACAACTGGCACAATAATGTCTTCCAGATGTGACCTGACACCAAATTCCACTTCCTGTCATGACACACAGTGGCGTGCACTTTGCATTGCAGATTATGCCATTTATTCAGTTGAATTTTCCCCCATGCAGTACAAAAGCTACTTGATTTTTCTGATTTTGATAGCTCAGAGAGATACATTTAGCATTTGCATCTTGTTGTGTTTCTGTTATTTTCAACAAAAAATAAATCATTTTGAAATCTGTTCTTTTTTTCAGCTGCAGCTAAGAAGAGGTGTAGTTTGTGTCTATCATTACACTAATCAGCACTAACAAGATTACTTAAAGAGACTTAAAGATGCTTTAGAAATTATTTAGCCCATAAGTCCAGGGCATGGCTGAGTCAGTACAAGGGCCTCAAAATCTGTAAAACACCCAAATGGCAGGTGCTCTTTGGCATGACACACTTCACCCTCATTGTGCTTAGAATATCTACTGATATTAAGTGTATGTAAATAGCTGTGCAATGCACAGGAAACCAAGTCTCTCTAGAGCAGGAACTGGGCAGCAATAGACAACCACAGACAAATGTTTCATAACAATCGCAATGGTAATAACAAGCTATAATGTGTCAAATTTGTTGGAAACCGTACTTCCAGAAAGGCATCTACAATGAGCGGATGCCAGCATGGACCGGACTGATGTTCTGTAATGAAGGGGGGCACCAGCAAAAAGAGACTCCCACTATCGCTCTATTCTCTTACCAAGGGCAGAAACTGTGTCAGGTTTTGGTCTTGTTCCTTCTGTTAGTCTGTGCACTAAGGAAACCACAGTTGTTGTGACTCAGTATCCTATGTCAAAACTTAAACATGATTAAATGTTTCTAATTATCTCTGGCGTGCCTCAAAGAATTAAATGAAGGTGCTAACGTTTAACCTAAGACTTGAATAAAACTTTCTCAGAAGGGATCAAACAAAATATGAGCTCCTTCATTGAAAACATTTATCCAAAAAACATTATGTTCTTGGAATTAGCGACAAGATCACGCTGAAGCGTTAATAATCACATGATGTTAAAATGCATACCTCTTTGCAACAAATTTGGTGTACTAATCTCTACAGAAAATCTGATTCAAAGATGTGAAGACAAACTGATCAAAAGCTGTGTCAAGAATTGTAGTTTCACAATATTAACAGAATAAGACAAATCATGTTTTCTTAAATAAGTTCTTATTTACCGATCTAGGCCGGCCAACAATGTAGTATGTCTTTTTGCAGTTTGGTCACAAGATATCACAAGAATTGATTTTCTTATTATTCCAAATACGATTATGTGCTATTGGGAAACATAGGCTAAACCTGGTGACAAAAAAGACCATGTGCATTTTAAATCAACTTACCCCATATGTGTGTTTCTATTGTGCTTTCAAATGCTAGAAGTGCTCGAGAACAGGCCAGTTACACAATGTAGGACTGAAACCTATCACTTTTTAAGTATTTAAAATTATACTGTATGTTGCAATTTTTGCACATTCCATCACTGTTGAGAGAGACAAGAAAAATGAGGTACATCTTTGTATCTTCTTAGTAAGCAATCAGGTAAATAGTTTAATTTTGACAATATGCTTCAATCTGTATGCCTAAATGATCCCATGTAAGTAAATGAGTGTGTGGTGTGGGTGTGGAGGCATGAGTGTGTGTGTGTGTGTGTGTTTGTGTGTGTGTGTGTGTGTGTGTGTGTGTGTGTGTGTGTGTGTGTGTGTGTGTGTGTGTGTGTGCGTGTGCGTGTGCATCCTGCCTTGCAGATGCTTTAAAACTTCAGAAGGACAAACAAGCCAGCCATTGAATCAGCACAATATTACTGTGAAGCAGTAGTAGCAGCAGTGCAGGAGGAGAGTGTTTTGTCCGTAAGCCAGCTGAGCAAAAGAATGACACTTACCCTGCAGTTTTTGCATCACATTTGCGATATCGACAGACGGTCGACCGAAGTGTCTTGGAGATGCCATGTCGTCTCGCCGCAGCTGTAATGACAAGTTGGGTCACTGATGCTGACGGCAGAAGATCCTTCACAACTGTCCTGAGTGGGACATCCCCTCTGCCCCTCCCTCGCTCTCCTACTGCAGGACCAGGTCCAATTGAATCTCAGGTTTCATGCAGGGACAAGTAGGTTTACTCTCCAATAGAAGCACTTCTTCCATTCAATGGCTGCAAAAGACAAGTCGAAGGGTTACAACTGAGGCCACACCTATTGTCAAGAAATTATTTCACTACACTGCTTACCGCTTCTAAACTTATCAAATGTTTAGAGGCCTCCTTTTGGGACCAAATAAACAGTTTAAGTTTCTTTTCTTCTTTTAAGCACATATTCATGTTGAATGCCTTAAGACCACCTTAGGTAACTCCATGTTCAGTTGCTTTGTACCAATTAATTTTGTTTTTCCTTTTTATTTTACTACAACTTTTTGTTACCCTATATATTGTTTGCATATCCCTGTAGACAGTTTTTAGTGAAGTAAGTATGTCTTTTTGTCGTTTTGTCGCGTGATATCAGAAGAAATAATCAATGTGCCACCTGTGACAAAATATACAGTACATAATGATGGCTAAATATTCAGGTTTAGGGTCCTGGTATTGAGCACGCTGGCTCCAAATCACACTGTCATGGCCTAAAATAGATGCTAATAGTAAAACATGTGGTTTTCTTTTTATAACCAAAATGTCTGTTGTGAAAAAGGCTTGTCAAATGATCCAAATGTCTGATACTTTTATGCTTTCAAAGGCTACAAGTGATGAGGAACAGGCAGTTTATAATATATTTAAGATTGTATTACCTGTCAATCAACGTATTTGTTATATGAAAAGTGAGACTCATAATAAACTTTATTAATGCTAAAATACAAGTATGCTAACTGATGCAAGGCATTTGACAGAATCATCGTCATTAGCTCTCAAGAAGTGCCAGTAAGAAATATTCAGGAAGTAACGAATATACAGTAAATATAGAAAGATAAGCAATACAAAACCACAAAGTTATCATTAACATTAACAGGCAAGTAATTAACAGGACAGTATGAGGCTAAGTTAAATGGTTAGTGAGTACAGAAATGTTTAATAAAGAGTTAATATTTCGTCGTGGCCTGTAAACTGACAATTTATAAACCCAAGCACTTTAAAGGACATTCAAAAAAGGAAGGTAAATTGTCGAACGTTTGAATGAGCTCAAAGAAGTCTCGAAGTTTCGAACAGTTTAATTACATACCTGTTGTTTCACATGTTATAATGTTAACAGAAAGTTCTTTAACACTCAATTGAAAGTTCTAATTCAAGTTCTAATTTAGAAGTTATAAAAAAAAAGTAGGAACTTACTGTAGCTACTTGGTGTTAGGTCATTAGCGCCAGTTTTGAGAGGAAGTCACTAAAACGCCACAAACCCAAAGAAGAACTAACTGAAACTAACAAGTGAAATATAGCTAAAATTTCGGTAAACAGGACCCTAACAACCACCAGGCTAACATAACAACACTATCAATTCAATTGCATCCTCCATGTGTCATCTCACCGCTTTCAGGACTGCAGAGCATGATAACTTTACAGAGGAAGTGCCTGTGTGTTGCCTTGTTGCCAATGGTAACGGTGAAAATTAAATATGGTGGCTTGAAGTCAAGTTTGTAACCACAAGAATCAAGAGCGGCACGCTGCTGGCAGCAAACTGCGCAGACTCGGGGAGGTGGGGTTGGGAATGTGTGTTCTAGTTCCGGTCCTCCTAATTTTATGGACAAAAGGGGAACTCTTTGGGTGAACACTAACACAGAGAGGAATTCCGGGTATCCCCCTCTCCCCCTCCCAATGTTTGTGGATGGCACTTCATAGTGAGATTAGAGTGAGCTTCACAGACAGTGTGATATGAATTAAATTATTAAAGGATGCTGTAGATGCTACCAGACGATAATTGGGGCCACATTAAAAGGGTTTCTGTACATGCAGTTTTTAACAAGTATTATAACAGGTTTGGGGTTGTCAGGTTATGGGAAATCCTCCTGCAGCATGCCACTTGTCTTTTCATCCAGCTCTTTAATTAATCAGGAGGAGCCTTTAATGTAGAGGGATAGTGGGAGAAAGGTGGCTGCAGACCATCTGCACCACACTCAATTTGTTAAGTTATTAATGAAGGGTCACATCTTTATGATTCGCTGATAAGCCAGCAAGTCTGCAGTCCTTAATGTTAGTAGGGTTTTAGCAAAAGGTCAGGAGTTACTCACTTTCTAGTGAGCCGTATTGCAAAAGACAATCATTTGACATGAAAGAAAAAAAACAGCTTTGATGGTTTTCAAGATTTAAATCTAAAAGAATTTAAAATAAATCTGAGTATGACGATTCTGAGAAAAGGTGTAAAATTGTGATATTTATTGCATAATTCTTATTTAATTTGTATACTTTTGATTATTGCATGACCCTGTTTGGAAAATAATGAAATAATAAGATACAAAGCAAAACAAAATCTGCCCTCCAACTGCTGAAGAAAATTGTATCATAAGCAGCATAAAAGTTAGTAGCTCATGAGCTCATTCCAGACGTGAAGATGTCAGGTGACAGCAGAGTTGACTAGTAGGATTGCACTCTAACAGCTGGTTGAATCAATACTGTGTTTTAATTTAAAAAATGAAATAAACGCACAGACATAAAGGACACAGTAGCCAGAGATGGGAAGTAACAAAGTATCAGCCATATTTTTACCTTACTATTTTTGATTTACTATTTATTTTTCTGCCAACTTTTTACTTTCACACCTTACATTTTCACACAAATCTCGTGACTTTCTACCCCTCACATTTTACAAAATTGCCTTGTTACTTTAGTTTTGTACAAAAGTCATCTATCAGGTGTGATTGTGAGGGCATATCGGAGAGTAGCGCAGACTCATATCTTGCTTCTTAGTCAGAATCGTATCAACCTGGAGTCCCAGTCTCTGTCACACTAATCATATGTGTGATGTTTCAGGCCTATTGGCAGACATCCGTTTACAACGTTGTCCACTGAAGTTTCTCAGCAATGGTCATCATTTGCAAGACTTTTTTTACTTTCATACTGTAAGTAATGGTCCAAGCCTGTACTATGTTACTTTTACTTGAGTAAAGAAGTTAAATCAGTACTTCTGCTTTTACCAGAGTATATTTAAACACAAGTATCTGTACTTCTATTTGAGTACGGGAAGTGAGCAATCTTTTGCCATCTCTGACAGTAGCCTACTAACTACAGTTAACGTTTTCTACAACAACCTTCAGTTGGTCACACTGGTGTGTGCAAGGCAACAACCCATAGGCAGATAGCCCACGCAAAACGTTCAGTGATTTATTGAAGAAATCCGCTTGTAGTGGTAGGCAGTTCTATAGGGATCCAGGAAACAGCAGCATGAAATGCAGCATGGCAACTTTGTTCAACTGACAGAGTCCAAGTGCAAATTAACTGTTCTATACATACACAAGCTGATTAGGGAAAATGTGAAGAAGGTGGGTGGGGAAGGTCAGAGAGAATGGTAACAAGTGAGGAGGGGGGAGATGGGTAAAGGGTTATTGCAGGGCAAGAAGGAGTGGCTGAATTAGATATGGGTGGTGCAGGTAGAAAAGTCAAAGGACATATGGCACTAGGAAAGTTCAGAGAAGTGAAAATGTGGCTGGAGGGAGGGACAGAAAAGCAAATTGTGACATTGTTTAACATATAACACTTTGAATTAAGTTATAAAACAGTAACCTGTTAGAAAACTCATATGCAACCTTTACAAACCTGCAGTGTATATCTTTTATTGTGTTTCTCCAGAACCTCCATTCTTTATAATTCATATCATAGTGACTGTTAAGTACAAAAGCTGCAAGTTTCCAAACAAATCATCATTATAAGTACTTCAGTGCCACCTGCTGGACTTCTTTGTGATGTGAATGTAAATTTCCTGAGACCTTCCCTCATGCAAAACCTTATTGGCCTCTTTCCTAATGAGTATTTTTTTGAGGAATTTGTAGAAAGTTCAATCCTAGAAAAGTGCTTAAAAGTGCTTATACTTAATACATTATCTACTTTAAAGCTCTGACACAATGTAATGTGTCAATGTATAGCAAAGGAATAGTTGTCCCTGATTATTGTATCAGCTGTTGAGTTGAGGAAGGCTGGTTTGTGCTAATGTTAACCCGAAGACTCTGATTGCAGAGGGAGGTGGGAAGAGTGCAACAATAGAAGGAAATCCCCATCGAGACTGAGAGCTTGATAGCTGCAAGCACACTCTAGTGGATTTTCATGGTTTAGCTCATCGAAAACCTTGTCAAAACACTTGGAAACAAGACTTTTTACAAAAGAAGTAAGGTTGTATTTTTTATAACGGTTTGGATTTATTTTGATTTAGTGAAAATCTTATCCAGAACTTGTTTATGGCCAAAATGACAACACAAGAAATGTGTCGTGGGCCACTAAAGCCATTGTTGAAGTGTATTGATCCCAAGGAAATGATGCAAAAGGAAACAACCCTGTTTCCCAGTGTTATGTCCCACACAGATAAGCAATGCACATGCTAATTTTAAAGCCAGAAAGGGAAGGAAGCATGACAGCAAAGTTTCCGCCAAACACAGAGGGATAAAAGCAAAAAGCCTGTCTTGGAAAAAGCTTGGTGTTCGTCTGTCTGCTCGGAGTCAGTGTGGAATCTAACACCAGCGTATGGTGGCGTTATGGCACAGAATGAAACACATCCACTTTTGGAGATACTAAAGTCTTTTAATCTTGGTGAGTGTGTTTGTTTCTTGTTAAGATCAGGGGACTTTTTCCCCCAAAACTGCTATCTAAGGGTAGCATGTTGTATTGTAAAATGCAGATGTGATAGTTCTTCAATTAACACAAGAATAAGTTATATTCTTATAACTTAAGACTTATAACTATACATAAAAAGTGGCTTTCCGGACTAAAAACAAAACTGTTATTTACCTGTGCACCACATATTTGTAACAAAATCCAATAAATCAACTTTAAAAATCAAAGCTTAAAACCTTGCCACTGTCTTTTCTTAAGGTCAATTTTAACTGTAAGCTTTACTTCCTTTTAATTTTTTTCCTTTTTATTCCACTTAGCTGACTCATAATCTTCTATTAAATTTAGTACCATTACAGTCCTTTTCATAAACAGTATGTTATGTCTTATGTTAATGCATGTTCATGTCTTACATGAAGGATTTTTGTGAAAAAGGTGCACACAAACATGCCTTGAAAAACTTTTTGTGAGAAGTCATGAAAAGTTAGCACTATTGCATAACAAATATTTCAGGGATAACGTGAAAGTCAAATGATTAAAAAGTGGAGTTGATTTTCAGTTTTTCAGTTGATTTTCAGTGTGCTTTAACACATGGTACTGCATGGACAGTGAACCCACACGCAGGTATGATGTAAGCTTTTATATAACAGTTCTGCCCAGTATAGCAGTCCAACAATAGCAAATCAATAAAAAAAGAACTTCCTGAAACAAATCTGGCACATCTGAGATGTACTTTTTCAGCTGATGCAACTGTTCCTTCTCCATGCTAAAAATATTTTATTTTTAACTTAAAATGCAAATGAAACTGCCATCTGGGAAAATAATCTTCCCAATTTTTAGAACAACAAAATGCATCCTCACAGTCAACTAAACATTTCCTCCTTTATTTCCCCTTTTTTCTGAAACTCTGCATCGATTTCTTCTCCTTTCCAGGCGATATGATTTTAGCCTTCTGTTTATCGATGCTTGTGGGCCTGCTGCTGGGTGCTCTGGTGTACGTTCTGTTGACCTGGGCATCCAGGCGCCAGGCCACCGCCAGGATCACCAGGCGCTCCAAAAAGAGATCCGGCACTTCACATACACCCATGAGCAACCAGCCGGGCCTTTACAGAAGCACTTTTCTGAGCGTATACAGACAGCCCTCTCTGGAGCCAGTGGGCCCTCTGGGGAGTAAGCCCGGCGTAGAGACCTCAACCTTCCGCCCAGTGCCCAAGAGAAGCAGGGCTGGTCTGGAGATGGGAGAGGACACTCTGGTCATCATGCCTGAGGACACACCAGCATCAAACTTATCGGATTCAGCATCCCTCGTGCCAAACAAGAGACATTCGTTCTGGTTGGGCAACAATGGACTGAAAGGCTTCCTACCCTCACAGACTCCCCCTCCTGCATATGACAGTGTCATCCATGCCTTTGAGGAGACGTGCACTTGACTCTGTCCAAGATCAATTGAAAAAAGGAGAACTTTCTGGGATTACACAGGACTTTTTGACTGTGCTCTGGTCCTTCCGGACCATTTCTGACACTTTTGAGTGTAAAGCAGTGCGCCCTTAACTGAAAAAGCACCACAAACATCAAGTCTCCAATCAGTATAGTATCATGAGATAAAAGATTTAGGGGTGCAACTAACAATAATTTTCATAATCGTTTTATTTGCATTTTAAATTCCCGGTTAATCGGTTAATTTGTTTCTATAAAATATTTAATTTAAAAATGATTAAATATTG
Organism: Etheostoma cragini; assembly: GCF_013103735.1. NCBI lineage: Eukaryota > Metazoa > Chordata > Actinopteri > Perciformes > Percidae > Etheostoma > Etheostoma cragini. The sequence continues at coordinate 6,780,961 of NC_048426.1, forward strand.
ATGAAAAGGGAGACAAGCAGCCACTCCTAAAACTGGAGAAGATGTAACAAGCAGTTGTTTTGCTTGAAAATGACTCAAACGTTTATTCAATTGTATGACTAATCATTGCAGTTCTAATAGTTGTTTGTATCTTTTCATGTGAAGAGAGTCTGAGGGTAAATTTTCCTTTTTACTACACACACACAAACACACAAACACACACACACACTCACACACACACAAGAAGATGAGGGAAACACTGTGTGCTATGGATAGTTACATTATCTAATATCAAAATAAAGACTAAATGATGATGATTTGATTTCAGTGCTTGTGCTTTTTGTGCATAAATGAAACCATATAAGTCAGTTTGTTTATTTAAAATGAATGCATCTAGTGTTTTAATAGGCTACTTATATAACTGGATGATCGCCATCGGCTATTTAATTAATATTACTTAACAGTATGGCAGGAAGGTAGGACATTCAGTTGCTTGCACATTCATCACATCAAGGTCTTGTGTCAAGAATGCCACTTACAAAGATGGGGTGCGCCTTTAGAGGTTGCCATTATGAAAGAAACCCCCTTTTGAGGTGGTTAAATAAATGCACCATTCCTTATTGTAGCCTGTGGACCAGGCTCCATATCCAAATGTATTTAAATCTAAATAAACTGTACATACTTACCTTCAGTGATTCTTAACGTGCTTATTAGGTGTGTTGACGCTTTCGTTTTAACTGGATTTGAAGTTCAGGGACTGTTTTCCGTGCTACCTGCCTCATGGCAACCCGTTTTAAAGCCACAACCCCAAAGTGCGCCAGCGGAATAGTGCCTGGCAACACCACCGCACAGTGCGCCGACTGCCTCTGGATTAACGTCGTTTCAGCGGCAGGGGTATGTACAGCTGCATTATGTGTGTCCATATAGCCTCCTTGATGAAAGCCCTTCTTTATGTTTCTACTGCAGCTAAATGGTCTCATCCGTTGGCTCATTCAGACTGCTGCATGCGGTCAGATTTCAACACGCCTTTAAATGAGACATTCAATTGTAGCCTATGTGCAATGTAATGTGTAGGCTAATGTAGTGAGAGACCTTCAGAGAGGAGACGGTGGGTCTTTTACTTCGACTTTTACTGGATGCTGTGAATCTACATTTTTCAAAACACGAGGCAAATTAATGTTTTTAACCGTTGTTTGATTTAAATGTTGTTATTCTTATTATTTGCATTAGTATACGTTAATAGTATTTTCTATGGAGAAATTACAATATAGGAGTTCACGTCCTTGCCTGGCTGCTCCGGTGTTTGACGTAAAATAGCAAGAGCGAATGGTTTCAGTACCCATGGAGACTGCTAGTGTCCTGATCTTCAATGCAGTGTTGCTGTTGCATAGAGACAGAAAAACTGAATTTCAAGGTTGATGCACGAATGACAACTATTTTAAGCGAGAGCCACCTCTCGACTTCTGTCTTAAATTACCTTACTTGTTGAATAAAGGTGTTTTTATTTAGCCTATTTATTTTTATTTTATCTTTCATTGAAACAGGATTACACAACTCTCAAGAGCCACATCAAGACATGGGGTGGGCCACAGACACCAGAGAAGCCTGAAGTGCAGAGCTGTTTGTTGTAAATGAATGTAGAGCCGGACAACATCTGTCTGAATGATGCATTTTACGATTTTATTCTAAGCACCAAGAGCAAAGCAGCCATTACCCTTCACCTTCAGTGCATCACTTGTATGGAAACATGGACACCATCAGTGAAGGAAATTTAACTCAACATGTCCAGGAACTATGAGGTATGTTGAATTACTTTCATTTCAGAAACTAATCCTATAGTAATTTCCCTGCAATTTATTGTAAGATGTTATTACATATTATGCAATCTACTTGCAAGTGGAACAGTCAGTATAAACACATTCTGTGCAGCCAAACATTAATAAGAGTCACATTGTTTGATTATATATTGTAGATGAGATCCTAAAGTTTCCTAAGGTACCAAATAAGTCAGACAATTTGTGGTGAAATGTGTTACATGTGATGCACAAGGTATGAAGATTATATTTTATGAAAATGTGCAGCCAAAAACATGGAGTCTGACTGGGGTTTAACTATTGTACTGGGGTATAATGTGGCTTTAATGGAAAGGAAACAAGATAGAGATTCAAAACTCTCAAACATTGTAATAAGACGAGTTTAACAAGAATAAAAAATGGCACAGCTGTACGGTAAGCCCTTTAGAACATTTTGCTATTTAGACAGTTTCAGTCCAGTGTTGGTAGATTGGACAAGGATGGAAATGAATGCATTTAGTCTGAACTTCAACTAACCTAAATGAACAAAGACAGGATTGAGTGAAAGGTTTTGATAATGAGAACAAAACCTTAATACTGAATTTTCACACTACATTTACATGATATGATTTTAGTTGGCGAGTCTGTACAAATAAAAGACAGAAAGTACTGATGATGTCATATAGAGACAAATCTGGAGCTGCTCCACAGACAGTGAATAATAGAACAACAGCTAGAACACTTTGAGCAGCAGCCATGGTGATTTGACTGGAATAAGGGCACATTTAGTGATTCACTGTTACGAGCTGTAATCACTCAAATGATGGAAAATCTCAAACAGAGTGCATTATATATTGTCTCAAAGAGAGCGCATGATGTATTGGGTCACACAGAGTACATGAACCTCCTGTTTCCGTCACATTAGAACTAGCTAAGTAAGGTGATGCCCATACATATCTGATTATATGTACTGTAGGTATTGCCTATGCATCATAAGTTATTGGTGGATGCAACCTTTCACATACAGGCCATTATTTGCATGTTAGAACACCCTCCTGCTCCTGTCTTGGTAATCACAAAAAGCTCACCACATGGTCCATCTACTGGTTGGTTTGGACTTTTCGATCATATCACAGTTTGCACAGTTGACATGGCATTGTAGATGGTGAAATTTCCATTTGTCTGATTGTCTGAGCACGTTAAGGCCTTCTCATCCATGCTAGCTGACATTTTTTTTAGATTGAAAGTTCATTTTTGAGCTTGGAGCCAATAATTGACAGAATAGTCTTTCCACATTGCCCATTTAGTAGTAGTATTCTGATGGATGGATGGAGGCCGGCAACGTAGTGGCCTGGGGATTAGGGAATATGGCTGGAGAGGCGGGACATTGACAGCCTCCTGCCGACCAACAGTGTACATCCCAAAATGTCGTGAACATCATTAGAAGACAGTTTTACATGAATGTGGGATCACAGGCAGACACAAACTAATAACGTGAATTGAATCTTGTTTAATAATAAGGTTAAAAAAAGTTTTATGCTGCTATTTCAACTTGCCTCCTCCTCTATTTTACCTACCAGCCTGGTCACTCAGTAGGGATGTTGGCTGCTGTGGAACATGGTCCCATCCTTTGCAGCGACTCCAACATCCTCTGCCTGTCGTGGAAAGGCAGGGTCCCCAAGAGTGAAAAGGACAAGCCAGTGTGCCGGAGGCGGTACTATGAGGAGGGCTGGCTCGCCACAGGGAACGGAAGAGGAGTTGTTGGGGTGACGTTTACATCGAGTCACTGCAGGAGGGACAGAAGCACACCCCAGAGAATCAATTTTAACCTACGAGGACACAACAGCGAGGTATAATCACTTTCTTCACTGTTGGGTTTTTTCAATATATAATTTGAAACCCTTTTGAACAAAACTGACATGTATTTACATGTAACCCACCGTTATAGAATCTTCCATTCTCATCCAAACATCAATGTTTACTATCTTTGACAATAAAATTGTTGCAGCAGCAGGTGAGTTATTAAATTAATAAATACATTTGCATATAAATGATCATTAATCAAATAGAGTTGCAATTCATATGCAGCAAACCATTATTATTTCAATGTATATCGTAAAGAAAGAAAGAAAAATGTTTTAATAGAAGGTATATAATAGTCTAGAACTAAATAGCATGTGGAAATACTGAGAATAAAAGTATAAAGGTTTTTATTGAGGTCGGTTGGATGCAATATAAATCAGATGAGAAAAAAATCAGATATAAAAAAAAAAAATGCTTTCTTTAGTTCATGAAATACATCCAATTTACAGGTCTAGATAACATTATGTCTGTATTTGCGCTGTATCCTCTATTTAAAAAAAAAAATTCAGAGCACATGTAAAACAATTATGTCTCGGCAGTCCATGAAATATATCCAATTTACAGGTCTAGATAACATTATGTCTATATTTGCGCTGTATCCTGACTTTTCTTTCAACTGCAGTGAACTTTGGGATCACATTCAGCCTAAAAAGCTTCTTTACCATTGTGCTCGAACTCATATTATTCATGAATGTTCTTCTGTGCTGAAAGCCACTTGCATTTGTAACAGACAAAAGTAACAGTGTTTTGGGGGCATTTGCAGGTTGTCTTAGTGCGTTGGAATGAACCCTTTCAGAAGCTGGCCACTTGCGATATGGAAGGAGGTATTTTTGTGTGGATCCAGTATGAAGGAAGATGGTCGGTAGAGTTAGTGAATGACCGAGGAGCCCAGGTAGACACTTTTTTTCTCCTTTCACATTCACATATGATGTGTTATTTTGGTACATATACTTAAAGTTTATATGGGACATCTGTAATTCACTTTTAGACAGAAAAACTACCTCAGAAAGGACTCAGACTTATGGTATTTTGATGGCAGCGTCCTGTATAGATACAAAAATATCTTAAAGGGGAATATTTCTTCCCTCCAGGTGAGTGACTTCACGTGGTCGCATGATGGCACTCAAGCCCTCATCGCTTACCGTGATGGCTTTGTGTTAGTTGGCTCCGTCAGCGGACAAAGACACTGGTCCTCTGAGATTAACCTGGAGAGTCAAATCACCTGTGGTATCTGGACACCTGATGATCAACAGGTACACATTGCCTGAAAACGTAAAAAAAGTTATTTTTAATACGAAAAATTACATGTGGGTTGAGGTCATTTTCCCTTGCTTTGAATGCCTCAAACACAAGCTGAAACAACTTAAATAATCGGCTTAGGCTGCAGGACTTTCAGCCAAGTGTTTGATGCTTCAGAGCATTTTTATCATGTCCATCTATTCATATTTAATGTACAATGCCCCCTCAGGTCTTGTTTGGTACAGCAGATGGCCAGGTGATAGTGATGGACTGTCATGGACGAATGCTTGCCCATGTTCTGTTACACGAGTCTGATGGGATCGTGAGCATGTGCTGGAACTGCCCCGATTTCCTGGTAGAGGACAGCACAGAGAGCGACACAGACTCTGATGACAATATTCTGCCTTTAGGT